>NC_056725.1:1768673353-1768959197 GCF_019279795.1 Protopterus annectens
AAGGGGGGGGTGCCCCCCTCGGATGATGTCTCCTTTGCGGACATTTTGGAAATCCTGAAGCAACGAGGCGACTGGCAGTCCAAACCCCCTTCCGCTGAGGAGTCGGTATTCCTCAAGGCCTTTGGGACTCAGCCCTCCGCCTCCTGGGTGTCTCCGCCCTTCGATGAGCTTCTAGATTTGATCTCTCGAAGGGCGTGGGAACACTCGGATTCTGTGGAACCGGTGCCAGCTCACCCCAACAAATTTCTTTCAGCCCCCCCGAAAAGGATTTTCTCTCCAAAGGTGTGGCTGTAGATGCCCTGGTGGTGGCATCTGCTACCCAACAAGATGTGGCAGAGGCTTCAACGTCCGTCCATCCTCCTAATAAAGAGTCCAGGAGCATGGATCGGTATGGGAAGCGCACCCTTACTTCAGCAGCCTTTACTTTAAGGTCTCTGAATTATCTGATGCACTTCACCTGACTTCAGAGGGATCTGGTCAAGGAACTTTCAGATACCCTCTCTGGTAACTTACCTGAGCAGTTGGCCCAGACGGTTAGCTCTCAGCTGACTACCCTATCATCGTTATCGAACTCGTCCATGAGGCTCATTTCATATGCAGCCGAGGGGCGAGTAGCTGGGAACAGGTGTTGCTTCTACGGAGACAAGCCTGGCTTCGCTTGTGTCATTTGCGGAAGCCTTCAAGTCTTCCTTTGCCGACGCCTTTGATGGGTCCTTCTGTTTGGACCCAAGGTAAAGGACACCTTGACTCGCCAGAACAAGAGGGTAAGACTTTGACTGCCGTAGGGGCACGGTTTTCCACTTCCTTCAGGCCTTATCCCAAGGCTAGAAGAGGGGGGAAAATGTGGTTCCGTAAATCTCAGAAGCCTTACTCTTCACAGCAGGGCAATCCCCCTTCTAGAGGCAGAGGAGGGGGAAATTTTTCAGGAAGACGCCGTCCCAGAGGGGGCAGAGGCCCCTGCAACACTGGAGACCGCGAGTCCTTTCGTGGCTCCTCAACCTTCCAGCATCCCTGAAGGATTGCCCGACTGTGCAGCTCCGGAGCCAGTCGGGGGTCGTTTTCGAAGCACCTAAAGGCCTGGGAGAGTATCACTCAAGACCGATGGGTGCTCTGAATTATCGCCGGAGGTTACACCATTCCCTTTTCTCACCACCCCCCTCCATCCCAAAAAATCCCGGACCCGTCACCCAGTCAGCGGGATCTTGCACCCATCGAAATCTCAAAGCTGCTTCAAAAAGGAGTCATCCAACCGTTCCCCGTAGGCCAGAACGGATTAGGGACTTACTCAAGATTCTTTTTGGTGCCAAAAAAAGACCGGGGACTTGAGGCTCATTTTGGATCTCAGCAAGCTCAATCAATCAGTGAAGAAGTCCAAGTTCCGGGTGGTCACCCTGCAATCCATTCTCCCGCTGGTGGAGAAAGGTGTTTGGATGTGCTCCATAGATCTCAAGGACGCCTATTATCACATCCTGATAGATCAGGCGTCCAGGAGACACTTGTGCTTCAGCCTGGGAGATGGTCATTTCCAGTTCCGTGTACTGCCCTTTGGTCTCACCACAGCCGCCAGGGTGTTCACCAAATGTTTGGCGGTGGTGACTGCTCACCTGAGAAGTCTATGATTCCAGGTGTTTCCATACCTAGACGACTGGCTCCTAACTGCCACCTCCAGGCGTCTACTCTTGCAAAACTTAGCAGCCACTATATCTCTAGGCAACTCCCTAGGAATCACCTTCAATTGGACAAAGTCCGTGTTGCTGCCATCTCAGCGCCTTCAGTTTATCGGAGTAGAGATAGACTCAAAGCAAATGCAGGTCTATCTTCCTACAGAAAGGATAGAAACATTACAGTCTCAAGTTCGAGCCTTGCTTCTCAAATGTCGAGCCCCAGCCAGGATGGTCCTACAACTGTTAGGTTCCATGTCGGCCACCGTTCTCCTAGTCCCCTTGGCAAGGTTACATATGAGGATTCTCCAGTGGCTCCTGTCAGTCCAGTTGTCTTATCAGAATCTCCCTCTCAGTCACCCCATTCTGATCACAGAGACGTGCAAACAGGACCTTTGTTGGTGGCTTCTTTCCTCCAACCTGGATCAGGGGCGACCCTTCGTTCCACCACCTCCAGTGGCCACATTGACTACGGACGCCTCCCAGACGGGGTGGGGGGGACATTACCTGGGCAGGTCAGTCCAAGGCAAGTGGCATTCCGACGAGAGTCTCCTCCACATCAACATACTAGAAATGAGGGCGGTGCTTCTATCGCTGCAAGCACTACACGATTACCTCCCCCAGGGCATGATTGCCATTCAGTCCGACAACATGTCAGTAGTCTGGTACCTGAACAAGCAGGGAGGGACCAGATCCTACCCCTTTGCAGAGAGGCCATGAAGGTATGGGATTGGGCGATTGCAACCAAACGTTTTCTGGTAGCAACACACATTCCAGGGAGATCCAATGTGATAGCCGACAGACTAAGCAGAACTATTCTCTCCCTTCACGAGTGGTCTCTGAACGACAGAGTGGCAACTCAGATTTTCAGAAGATGGGGAACTCCTTGTTGCGACCTTTTCGCAACCCCCCTCAACACGAAATGCCAACAGTTCTTCTCGCTCACCCGAGTCCCGGGGGAGATTTCCAAGGACGCCCTAGTCCAAGCTTGGCCCACCGGCCTACTATACACCTTTCCACCGCTTCCCCTTCTTCCCAAGGTGATCCAGAAGGCGATTCGCTTGGAGAATAAAATGATTTTAGTTGCCCCATACTGGCCTCGTCAAGTCTGGTTTCCGTTTCTTCAGAAATATGCACTGGACGGTCCATGGTTCCTGGACCAAGTTCCGGATCTCTTGACCCATCAGTCGGGACAGCTTCATCAGTCCCTCCACTCGTTGAGGTTAACAGCTTGGCTCCTCCTCTTCCGACCATAGTAAGGAACCATGCTTTAGACCCGGAAGTCATACATATCTTGTCCTCGGCCCACAAGACTTCTACTAAGAAAATGTATAACAGCAAATGGAAGGGATTTGCTATTTGGGCCAAACTCCGGGGATTAGATCCCATAACTGTCCCGGTGTCAGAGGTTCTGAAGTTTTTAGCTTCTCTGTTCAATCAAGGTTGTTCGGTCTCTACCATCAAAGTTCAATTGGCAGCTATTTCCAATTTTCATGAGAGCATAGAACCACCTGTGATGAGCAACAAGTTGTGTAAAGCCTTCATGAAAGGTGCTGGGCTGCTACGGCCCCTGATATCTCATCCCGCTCCACCGTGGGATCTTAATGTGGTGTTAGGTGCTTTGACCTCTTCCCCCTTTGAACCGGCAGCAACTTGTGACTTAAAATTTCTTTCTTGGAAGACTGCTTTATTAGTTTCAATTACATCAGCCAGGAGAGTTTTGGAACTTCAAGCCCTATGTGTCAAACCACCATACCTTGTTTTTCACAAGGTAGAGTATCCCTCAGACCGAACCCATCCTTTGTTCCTAAGGTTTGTTCTAGTTTTTGTCTGCAACAGTCATTGGAACTTCCAGTTTTCTTCCCAAAGTACTCAAACAGAGCGGAATATATCTTTCACACCTTGGATGTTCACAGACAGTTGCGCTTCTGTTTGGATAGGACACACCAAGCACGGAAAACAGATCAGTTGTTTGTGTCCTTTTCGGACAATAAATTGGGCAAAGCCGTCACGAAAGTCACTATTGCCAAGTGGATCAGAGACTGTATCAGTCATGCTTACTTCATTTCTAATAAAGAGCTTACAACTACAGTGAAAGCTCATTCTACCAGGGCTATGGCTACTTCGGCAGCTTTTCATTCTAAGCTTGCCATTAGTGACATTTGTGCTATGCTACGTGGTCTTCTCCTCACACCTTCATTTCTCATTACAAATTGGACGTGGTCTCAGCTTCTTCCCGTTCCACAGATGTTCTTAAGTGTTTCACTGTTGCAGTCATAACTGTAGGTGCTCCTGCCGCAGGCCTCGAGGTCGGCCAGAATCCCAAAGTCTGGGTCCAGGCCGGCTGTACAAGCTAGTACCCTGACGCCAGTACGCTTTGGTACATAGCCCTCAGCCACGCCATCTTCTCCAGTCTTTCTGCCGTCGCGGAAAGCAGCTCATAAGTCGCTGGTTGGCGATTTTCGAACAGCGTATTTGGTTGTTGTCGGTCCGAAGTTCTTACTTCTCTTCTCAAAGCTAAGTACCCCGTTGGGGAATCTTTTTCTTGTTCCTCCGATGTCAGAAAAAGTTAAATGTTCTTCATTCCACATTGCTGCAGTCCTAACTATTGGGTAGTCCGCTGTCCAGTCGGCCCGAATACCAGTATATGGCTGATCGTCGGTCAGGCGCGCATTAGACTGGCGATCAGTACGTCAGGAATTACTAATGCGCATGACCGACGTCATATCCTCAGTCTTTTTTGCCGCATGGTGCGATGCAGAAGCAATTTTGCGAGTGCAGGTTGGCGTTCTGAAAGTTTCTGAAGTCAGAGTTTCAGATTCAAAGTTGGCTGGTACTGCTAGAACATTTTGGTTTTTTCTTGCCTCAGTATTTAACCGGATGTCAGAAAAAGTGAATAACTGTATTTCTTGTGGGAAACAGATACCTCATAGGGATTACCATACTTTGTGTATACCTTGTTTAGGGCCTGAGCACGACGTTGTTGGATGCCGCTCTTGTGCTAGATTTAACAAACGCACTATTAAGAGAAGGTTAGACTGTGCCAGGTTAGTTTTTGGGAAGCGTTGTAATTATAAAATGCCGTCGGATGCTTGGTTGTTGTCGGTCCGAAGTTCTTACTTCTCTTCTCAAAGCTAAGTACCCCGTTGGGGAATCTTTTTCTTGTTCCTCCGATGTCAGAAAAAGTTAATTGTATAGCGTGTGGGAAACAAATACCTCATAAAGATTTCCACTCTTACTGTCTACCTTGCTTTAGGCCCTGACCACGACATTTCTTGTTGTCGGTTCTGTGCCAGGTTCAACTCGTACTATCAAGCGCAGGTACGATTGGGATTTAAATTATTTTGGCAGACGCTTCAATTATAGAATGTCGTCGGACACTACCGGAGTTCAAAAGAAGCGCAAAGACAAAGACAGGCCTCCGAGGTCCAAACAGGACTCGTGCAGCTGGAGCCAGCGTCCGGTTCGGCTGTCGCCAGTGAGGTGCTTTGCAGCCCCTGTCGCCCGCCACTTCTGAACCGATGGTCGATACGGACTCCCATGGGGAGCCATCAAGGCCCACTATTTTAACTGCTGCAGGACCTTCGACGCCGCCTTCCTTCAGATGGGTCCGAACCGCTGGCAGGTACCGCTTCTGAGGGGGTTTTCAGGCCTACTCACATCACTATTTCAAAGGCAAAGACAAAGACTCCTGTTAAGTCTAGAGTTCCTGCTCAAGCTGCTTCTGAATCCACTCCCAAGACACAAAAAGCAATTATTAAAGATGGCTGAAGATTTGCTTTCAATGATTAGGGTTCTCACCTCCTGAGAAAAAGGCCTCACAGGATGTTACTCTGGATTCCTCTGACCAGGCTTCTGTATCTTCTGTTTCTTCCTCAGATCAGGACTATTCCTTTCCTCCTTATGAGGATTCGATGCTGAGGACTCTTTACCCTCGGCCTCTCCGCCTGAGGATTTCTTTGGGGAAACCTTGCATGAGATGAGGGAACATTTTCATTGGGAAGGACAGGAGTATTCTGCTTCCAAGAAGAGGCTTAGGAATTTCTTCTTCTTCCTCAGCATAGGCCTTTAGCTATCCCTCCTGTTTTGGACATTGTAGATGATGCTTTTCTGAGGCTAATTTGAATCCTGATTCCATGCCTCCTGCTCCTTCTAAGCCTGATAGATTTTATAGGGTTCCTGACTCTCATTTATTTTTATTTAAAAACCCTTCTGCGGATCCTGAAACTATTTCTCAGGGCTCTAAGGCTGCTAAGGTTGCTACTTCTAAAAATCCTATTCCCTCTGAGAAGGATTCCTGCTTAGACAGGTGGGGAAAAAGGTATATACTTCTGCTACCATGTCTGTAAGGGCTTTAAATTGCCAGTTTCATATGTTTAAGTATCAGCAATTTCTTTTGTCTGTTTTAAAGCAAAAGCTTGCTTCCCTTCCTGCTTGTGCAGAGGATAAGGAA
This sequence comes from Protopterus annectens, assembly GCF_019279795.1. Classification (NCBI taxonomy): domain Eukaryota; kingdom Metazoa; phylum Chordata; order Ceratodontiformes; family Protopteridae; genus Protopterus; species Protopterus annectens. The sequence goes on from NC_056725.1 coordinate 1,768,679,468, forward strand.
CTTCAGGATGTTTTGCATGCTACTGAACAAGTGAACAAGCATAGCTTACATTGTGGTTTTGATGCTTTGGATGCTTCTTGCAGGGCTGCAGCCTCTGGTACTGTTATTAGGAGACATGCCTGGCTTCGTGAACAAAGTTTACCTGAACAGGTTAAGGCTAAGTTATTAGATGCCCCTGTTCAACATGATGTTCTTTTTGGATCCAAGGCTGAGGAAGTTATTAAAAAGATGGAAGAAAAGGCAAAGTCGATGCAGACTGTAAAAGATTTCCTGCAAGTTCAGCCTCCTAGATTTTCCAGGAATTGGCCCTCTAGAAATTGGTCCTTTCCCACGTCTGACAGGCCTCAAAGGGGAAGATATAGGCGCTCCAGAGGTCGTGGTCAAGGCCAGGCCTCTTGCGGATCTAGACAATGGACTGCTTCTTCACCTAGAAGGGGAGAAGACAGATCCCAATCTCAAAGAAAGCAAGCTCAATGACTCTCGGTTGGGCCTCAGGACCCCTTCACCTGGATGCCCCTCTCGGAGGAAAACTGTCTCTTTTTTTACAGAAATTGGACTCATATTACCCAGGACAGATGGGTATTGGACGTGATTTTAAAAGGTTACAAATTCCACTTTCACACTTTGCCAAGGGCTCACGGTTGGCCAGATCTGCCAAAACATCAATGGTCAGAGGCTTTAACTCAAGTGGACGCTCTTCTGGCCATGAGAGCCATAGAGCCTGTTCCACTCTCGGAGATGGGAAAAGGTTTTTATTCAAGACTGTTTCTGGTTCCCAGAAAACGAAACTCATGGAGACCTATTCTGGACCTTTCTGTGTTGAACACCTTTTTGGAAATTCCAAAATTCAAGATGCTTACTCTGCAACAACTAATTCCAATGCTCTCTCAGGACGCCTGGATGGTGACATTGGACTTAAAGGAAGCCTATTTACATATTCCCATCAGGCAAGAACGCAGGAAATTCCTCAGGTTCAAGGCAGGTTCGAGGCACTTTCAATTCTCTGTACTGCCCTTTGGTTTATCTACTGCGCCCAGAGTCTTTACCAAGTGCCTGGCACCAGTAGTGGCTTACTGCAGACTTCAGGGGATCCAGATTTACCCCTATTTGGACGACTGCCTTATTCAGGCAGACAGCAAAGATCTTCTGCTTCAACATCTGGACTTTGTTCAACGTCTTTTCCTCCTACTGGGATTCTCAGTGAACATAAAAAAGTCACATTTGATCCCTTCTCAACAAATGGTATTCTTGGGAGCCCTCTTAAATACAACCTTACAAAGGGCCTTCCTCACTCCAGAAAAACAAACTCAGCTGGCTTCTACTTTCAACACCTTAGCAACTCTATCTCAGCTCACTGCAAGGAAATTCCTGCAGGCTCTGGGCTACATGGCTTCCTGCATTCTGTTGATTCCAAATGCAAGGCTTCACATGAGAAAGCTTCAATGGTATCTGAAAAAGTGTATGGTCACAGCATTACCACGATCTGGATATTCTGATTCCTCTGATCCCCTGCCTTCAGAGGGAGTTCCTCTGGTGGTCCAGGGTATGCACTTTAAACGAAGGAAAACCTTTTCGTCTTCCTCATCCTACTCAAATCCTAACCACGGACGCCTCAGATTATGCTTGGGGAGCACACTTTCTAGACAATTGCCAACAGGGAACCTGGACAAAGGACCATCTTCACTGGCACATCAATCTGAAGGAAATGTTGGCAGTTCAAAATGCCCTTCTAGCCTTCAAGAACCTCTTACAACCAGGGCCTCTGCTAATTCGCACAGACAACACCACGGTCATGTGGTACATCAACAAGCAGGGGGGTTCTCATTCATACCCCCTTTGCAGACTAGCTATGGCTTTATGGGACACAGCTCTAAATTTGAATCTACATCTCCAGGCTCAATTCATTCCAGGGAAACAGAATCTCTTAGCAGACAGCCTGAGCAGAAACATTTCAGATCCTCACGAATGGATGCTAGACACCAACTTGTTCAACAGGATTACTGCAGTTTGGGGATGTCCCCAGATAGATCTGTTTGCATCCCATCTCATTCATCAGCTGCCTCGCTTTTGCACCAGGTCCTTCCACAAAACAGCTTGGAGAGTGGATGCCCTGTCCTTCAGCTGGAGAAGCCTTTCAGCATATGCCTTCCCTCCTCTTCCTCTACTGCCTCGGGTATTATTGAAGATAAAACAGGACAAGCCCAAGTTCCTCATCTTGATTGCTCCAAATTGGCCTCGACAGTTTTGGTATCCAACTTTGAAGCACCTGTTCTTGGAGCCTCCTTGGATTCTCCCACTGAACCCTTCGCTTTTGTCCCAGCATCAGGGTCAGTTACTACATTCCAACCTCAAGACCCTTTGCCTGGCAGCTTGGCTCTTCAAAGGAATTTGATTCCCTCTAGTCTTCCCAAACAAGTTTTGGATGTTCTTTTGGAAGCTAGACTGCCTAGCACTAGGAAATCCTATGCCTCTAAATGGAAGAGGTTTTGTATTTGGATGCAGGACCGAGGCTCGGATCCTCTGGTACCTGATCTCTCTTCTATTTTGCTTTACCTTTCGGAACTTTTATCTAAAGGACTTTCCTTTTCTTCCATTAAGATTCATACTTCTGCTATCTCTGCGCATTTCAGTTCGGATCCTCCTGTTTTTTCTCATCCTTTGGTGAAGCAATTCTTGAGAGGGGCTAAAATTTATGCCTCCCAGGACCCCTCCTGTCCCTGCCTGGGATCTTAATTATGTTTTAGAAAAACTTACTTTGCCACCTTTTGAGCCTTCTGCATCTTCAGATATTAAGTTTTTATCCTGGAAGACTGTTCTTTTATTAGCATTGACCTCTGCCAGAAGGGTCTCAGAGTTGCAAGCTCTCATGGCTGTGGAACCATACCTTATTTTCCATCAGGACAGAGTATCCTTGAGGACCAATCCTACTTTCATGCCTAAGGTGATTTCGAAAGTGGCTTTAAATCAGACAATTCACCTTCCTACTTTCTTTCCTAATCCTCAAAATAAAGGGGAAAGGATTTTGCATTCATTAGATGTGCACAGACAGTTACGCTTTTACCTGGACAAGACTAAAGAGTTCAGAAAGTCTAATCAATTGTTTGTTTCTTTTGCCTCCAGTTCTCTTGGAAAACCTATTTCTAAACAAACTATTTCCAAATGGATTGCTTATGGAATCAGATTTTGTTGCACTCATCATGGGAAACAGTTTCCAGGTACCATTAGAAGTCATTCTACTAGAGCAGCTGCCACTTCTACAGCTTTCCTCAGAGGAGTCCCTACCAAGGATATCTTGGAAGCTGCCACTTGGAGTTCTGTGCATACTTTTTCCAAGCACTACAATCTCCCCCTGTTTTCTAAGTCCAGGGCAGGCTTTGCCTCTGCTGTCTTGCAGGGTATTCTTGCCTCCCCTTCTTCTATCTAAAGCCTCCTCCCCTTTTACACTGCTTTGGGATTCCACCCTACAGTTATGACTGCAACAGTGAAACACGAAGAACATAGTACAGTTGTGTACACCCACCATAAATGTAGATGTTCGAGTGTCTTCACTGTTGCAGTCGGGGTTTCCCTCCCTCCTATCCCCTCTGTTTTCTCTCTTTTCCTTTTTTGTGGTGTATTTGTGTTTCCTTGTTGGATTCATTTATCTAGGGCAAGAAAGGCTGGAGAAGATGGCGTCGGCTGAGGGCTATGTACCAAAGCGTACTGACGTCAGGGTACTAGCTTGTACAGCCGACGCCGGACCCAGACTTTGGGATTCTGGCCGACCTCGGGCTGCCTGCTGGCAGGAGCACCCTACAGTTATGACTGCAACAGTGAAGACACTCGAACATCTACATTTATGGTAGGTGTACACAACTGTACTTTCTCAGGAGTGTTTTCCAGTGAGCCACCCAGGAATCAGGTGCTAGGGACGCTGTCCCATCAGTACAGAATGTAGGTGAGATAGGATCACATTACATCTTTTAGTTATGTACTTACCATAACTTTAGATGTATGGGATCCATCTCGCCTACATTCCTAATAACCCACCCTCCTTCCCCCTGCCTTGGAGATCAGAAGAGACCGGACGGTTCGAGTTCAGCTGTTTCATCTTGAAACACCTGGCAATATTATATCAACAGTCTATGTGTGTGTGCATGTGTGCGGACAAAAAAGATCTGGGGAAGCAGTGGTGGTGCATCCTGGGATGTGGGATAGCTCAGCCAATAAGAGACTTTGTTCTATAGTATAGCGTGCCGAGTCGGAGCAGAGGATCGGCTCCGAACCCATCAGTACAGAATGTAGGCGAGATGGATCCCATACATCTAAAGTTATGGTAAGTACATAACTAAAAGATTTATTGCATGTAGCTGAGCAAGTTGGAAAGCATACTTTGCAATGTGGTTTTGATTCTTTGGAGGCCTCCTGCAGGGCCGCTGTCACGGGTTCTGTCATTAAGAGGCATGCTTGGTTAAAGGAACAAAATTTACCAGTTCATGTTAAAGCAAAATTATTAGATGCTCCATTACAACATGATACTTTGTTTGGTGTTAAAGCAGAAGAGGTGTTAAAGAAAATGGAGGACAAAGCTAAATCTATGCAAACAGTCAAGGATTTCTTACAGGTACAGCCTCCAAGATTTAGCAGATACTGACCTACAAAGAATTGGTCCTTTCTAGTGTCAGACAGACCACAAAGGGGCAGATACAGGCACCCAAGAGGCAGATCCCAGCCCCAAGGTTCATACAGGCCTAAACAATGGGGTACTTCTACCTCCAAAAGTGGAGAAGACAAATCACAGCCTTACAGGAAACAGTCCCTTTAAGCACTTTGGCAGCACCTTTAGGCGGAAAAGTAGCACTTTTTTTTCTCAAAATTGGCACATCATAACCCAGGACAAATGGGTTTTAGACGTAGTGTCACAGGGCTACAAGTTTCACTTTCATACCCTGCCAAGGGCAAACGGTTGGCCAGACCTACCAAAAAAACAATGGGCAGAGGCACAAGAACAAGTCTCATCCCTCATGGACGTGAGGGCCATTCAACAAGTACCAGAACAAGAGTGGGGATAAGGATTTTATTCAAGACTGTTCCTGGTACCCAGAAAGGACAAAGCCTGGAGACCAGTACTGGACCTATCTATTCTAAACACATATCTGGATATACCAAAATTCAAAATGTTGACCTTACAGCAGCTTTTGCCCAGGCTGGGCAAGAAGGCTTGGCTTGTGACTTTAGACCTAAGAGAGGCACACCTGCATGTCCCAGTCAGAAAAACATGCAGAAGATACCTCAGATTCAAAGCTGGCTCAATGCACTACCAATTCTCTGCACTGCCCTTTATCTACTGTGCCCAGGTCTTCACAAAGTGCCTGGCACCAGTAATTGCATTTTGCAGACAAAGAGGAATACAAATATATCCTTACTTGGACGACTGCCTCATACAAGCAGAGAACAAGGACATTCTACTACAGCATCTGGCGTTTGTAAAGAGATTACTACCATGCCTAGGGTACACAGTCAATGAACAAAAATCAAAACTAGTACCCTCTCAAGAGATAATATTCCTGGGTTCAAGCTTAAATACAACTGCCCAGATGGCTTATCTTACGCCAGACAAACAAAGGCAACTGACTACCTATTTCAAACTGTTGGCAACAATGGCCCAGTTATCTGCAAGGAAAATTCTGCAGGCTTTGGGTTTCATGGCATCCTGCATTCTGCTAATTCCATATGCAAGACTGCATATGAGGAAACTTCAATGGTACCTAAAAAGTGTTTGGACTCGGCATTGCCACAGCCTGGAAACAATAGTTACTATCATTCCCTGCCTGCAACAGGAGTTTTGATGGTTGACTAAGGCCTCTCACCAGAACAAGGGACAGCCATTCACCTTACCCCCAGCCTGGCAGACATTGACAACGGATGCTTCAAATTATGCCTGGGGGGGCACACATGGCAAGAAGATGTATTCAAGGCACATGGTCTGCCAATCAAACGTATCTACATATCAATCAAAAAGAGATGATTGCTGTTCAGTATGCCCTGACAGCCCTCAAGGACCTACTTCATCCGGGACAACTACTGATAAAGACAGACAATACCACGGTCATGTGGTATATAAACATGCAGGGAGGCACTCATTCTTACCCCCTCTGCAGACTAGCCATGACTTTGTGGGATACAGCATTGACTTACCAAGTACATCTGCAGGCACAATTCCTGCCAGGAAAGATAAGTACTCTGGCAGACGAACTAAGCAGAAACCTCATGGATCCCCACGAGTGGAAATTAGATCCACAGGTCTTCAACATGATCACAAGGAAATGGGGATGCCCGGACATAGACCTATTTGCCTGTCCTCACAACTGCCAACTAAAGAGATTCTGCACAAGGACTTATCACAGACGGGCATGGAAAGTGGATGCACGGTCTTTCAGCTGGAAAAACTTAACAGTATATGCCTTTCCTCCACTGCCTCTCCTCCCCAAGGTACTCCTAAAGGTCAGACAAGAGAAGCCAAAAATTATACTGATTGCCCCAGATTGGCCCTGCCAGTACTGGTATCCAATCCTAAGGAACCTGTCTCAATGCCCAGCCTGGACCTTACCTCATTTACCTCAGCTACTGTCTCAACAAAACAATCCGATCCTGCACAGCCAGCTCAAGACCTTAAATCTGGCAGCATGGCAGATAATGTAGTCATACAAAACACACCTCTCACTAAAGCGGTGATGGATGTCATTTTGGAGGCCAGGAGGCCTAGTACTAGAAACTCTTATGCTGGAAAATGGAAGAGATTCTGTGCATGGAACCGGGCACAAGGAATTGACACAGCAGTACCAAATATTCCTCAGATTTTGCAATACTTAACTGAGATGCTGGACAAAGGCCTATCCTTTTCATCAATTAAAATTCATGCCTCTGCCGTTTCGACTCATTACAACACAGAGCCACCAATCTTTTCTCATCCTTTAAGGCAATACCTCAGAGGGGCCAAAAACTTAAGGCCGCCAAGGAGATCACCAATACCTGCATGGGACTTCAATTATGTTTTGGAAAAACTCACTCTGCCCCCTTTTGAGCCAGCCGCTACAGCTGATATAAAGTTTTTATCTTGGAAAACAGCTGTGCTCCTAGCAATAACCTCTGCAAGACGAGTCTCAGTGCTACAGGCACTCATGGCTGTGGAACCTTTTATCATTTTTTATACAGACAGGCTTTCTCTGAGGACAAACCCGACATTTATTTATGCCTAAGGTAGTGTCCAGTGTGGCCCTTAACCAAACTATTCATCTGCCTACCTTTTATCCAAACCCACAGAATAAGGGGGAGAGAATTCTGCATTCTTTGGACATACACAGACAGCTACGCTTCTACTTGAACAGAACCAAAGCTTTCAGAAAGACTGAGCAACTACTAGTGACATATGCTGCAGGATCACAAGGAAAGGCTATCTCAAAGCAGACCATTTCAAAGTGGATAGGCCACTGCATTCGTTTCTGCTATTCACAACATGGCAAGCCAGTGCCTAAGGGCATTAGGCCACATTCAACCAGAGCAGCAGCCACTTCAGCAGCCTTCCTCAGGGGAGTACCAACCAAAGACATTTTAGAGGCTGCTACTTGGAGTTCAGTGCACACCTTTACAAAGCACTTTCATTTACCACTCTACTCTAAATCCAGGGCAGGCTTTGCCACTGCAGTTCTGCAGGACCTCATAGCCGCTCCTAATGCTATTTAGCTCCAGCCTCCCAACCATAGCTTTGGGATTCAACCCAAGTCTAATGACTGCAACAGTGAAACACAAAGAACATAGTACAGTTGTGTACACTTACCATAAATGTAGATGTTCGAGTGTATTCACTGTTGCAGTCCAGGTTACTCACCCACCAGCCCCCATATCTTGCTGGAACTTAGATGCTCTTCTCTATTCTATACAATCTATGTGGTGTATTTGCTTGTAGATGAAAATATATTATAATTTTTGGTGCATGCATGTTTTATTGGCATATTTTTAGCTTACCCTTTTGGGGGCACCTGACATCTGGGGCAAGAAAAAGTGAAGAAAATGGCGTCTGCTGCATCTTTTATACCCCTGGCGCACTGACGTCAGGGAAGAGGCGGCAGCAACCGACGCCTGACCTAGACTTTGGAATTCAGGCCGACTGCTGGTAGCCTGCCAGCAGGATAACCCAAGTGTAATGACTGCAACAGTGAATACACTCAAACATCTACATTTATGGTAAGTGTACACAACAGTACTTTCTTGAAAAAAAATGGACCTTACCACATTTTGAAATGGCAGCTCAAGCCGACCTCAAGTTCATAACATGGAAAACTGTTTTACTTATTGTTCTGACATCTGCAAGGTAAGTTTCTGAGCTATAAGCTCTCATAGTGGAACAACCTTACATAATTTGACAGGGATAGGGTCGCCTTACACACTAATCCTCCTTTCATGCCAAAAGCGATCTTGGAATTCACCCTCCATCAGACTGTTAATCTCCCTGTGTTCTCTTCAGAACCTAAGAATAAGGGGGAGAGGATGTTTATACCCTGGATGTGCATTGGAAACTCAGGTGCTGCTTTGACAGAATGAAACCCTTTAGTAAAGCTGAAAGGCCTATTTCCTTCACAGGGGCAAAGAAAGGTCAACTTCTCTCTAAGCAACTCATTGCTTATATGTTATCCTCTAGTATTGCTTTTTTGTTGTACCCACCTTGGCAAGGCAAATCCAGGCAAGGTAAGGGTGCATTTCACAGGTGACTTTTTCTCAGTGGTGTATTTTAAAGGAGTGAACTTTAAGTATTCTAGATGCAGCAACTTGGTCCTCTGTCTGTACCTTTGTGAAACACTACAACTGCTTCACGAAGACCATTCTCCAGAGGCTCCTGGACCACTATCCTTCCTCCTCCTAGTTTGGATAAACTTTGTGAGTCTTCCCACATGCCAGTAAGGCAGTATGTTTGTTGAGCATAGTATAATTGCATAAGCTGTAGGATGCACTAGGCTTAAAATGGCCCTGGTGAACCTCTGATACTGTACAGTAGATGTTCATAGAACACACTGCCTTAATGGCAGTACCCCTCCCACTGTCTTTTTTTGTTGGATGTGTGTAGTTTGGCACTTTGGTTGCCTCCGATTTTTATTCAGCAGCCTTATTGTGTTTGTGTGATTTTTAGTTTGGAACAGTAGGTGTTCAGAAAGCTTGCATTTTCATCCACTGTTCCAGCTGGACTCTAGAAAACCTGAAAGTCCTGTACATTTGAAGGGCAGTCCTGGTCCCACCAGGTGATTGGTCCTTCACACTCAGACAGTGGGAGTAATTCTGAGCTTTGATAGACCGCCAGAGGGAGGGTAGTAGAGCACTACTACTTTTATGTCAGTATGGTAATGTATTCTATCAACATCTGTTGTTACAGGTAAATAGGACTTGCACAACTGTACTTTTCTTTTGGCCATAACATCCACAAGAAGAGTGTCCGAACTTCAGGCACTCTTCACAAGTATCTAATTTGCATAAAAAGTGTTGGTCTCTGTACAAATCCTTCTCTTCTACCCAAGGTGGCTTTTTGAGCTGTCCTTGGTTCAGCCAATTCAGTTGACAGTTTTTTCCAAACCATATTAGTAAAGGAGAATGTTCTGCATACCCTGGATATCCAAAGGCAGCTACTGTTTAACCTCCATAGAATCAGATCCTTTAGAAAGGATACTCGGCTCTTCATTTCTTTTGCAGGGAGTAAACTAGGTCAGTGCGTCTCCAAATTCACTCCTTCAAGATGGCTTTCGAATTGCATTTCATGCATTTACTCGACCCATAATGGCCCTTAGCCAGGCAGACCTAAACCTTATTCCACTTGGTCTGTGGCTGCTTCCACAGCCTTTATGTGCTCCAGAATTGATATCTGTGCAGCAGCAACCTGGTCATTAATGCATGCCTTCATTAAACACTGTAAATTGGATTCTATTTTCATGACTAGGGCTTCCTTTGAAGTCACTATCCTGAAGGGTCTCCTGTCATGATGCCACGGAAGAGTTCAGGTAGCTTAAAATTCTGACCCATAAGTTAGATCAGATGGACTGAATAAGTAGTATACAGAAGTTATGTATTTACTTCAGCACTATACCCTTTCATTCTGCTCTGTCTGATATTACAGCCCTCCCTCCGCCCCTTTCTCTTGCCTTTTGTGGGACCTGAAGGATATTTCATTCATTTACCATATATTGCACAAGTCTTTCTATACTTGGCACCAAACTCCATGTGAGGTAATCTGGAGTACTAGAGCAGGGATCTGCAACCTGTCGCTCTAGAGCCGCATGTCTCTTTCACCTCTCTGTAGTGGCTCCCTGTAGCTTTGAAAAATAATGGCCACTATACCCACCCCCCCTACACACACACACACACAGTGATGGACTTTAAATATTGTTCTTATAAACTTAGAAACTTGCTACAATAGCACGATTTCTGCTGCCATGCATTCCACACACACAGAGCGATTGAGTGATACCCTGGCAGAAGCAGCATCTCCTGGAAGGTTTCCATATTTCTCATACCTCTCAAAGTCTTACCACAAGAAGTCTGGACAGAGCTACAAATAAAGGGGAACAAAGGAACAAAAATAGGGACAGACCTTAAATATTGCTGTTATAAACTTAGAAACTTACTAGAATAACATGGTTTCTGTTAACATGCATTTTATACACACACACACACAGTTACCTCTCAGTTGTGCAGATTTTCACAGAATGTCCTGACTTTTACCTCGTATTTTTGGTCTGTTTCTCATAAAATTGTGGTTTTCTGGCAAATCATTGAGGGCTGAAGTCAGAAAAAAGACATTTGAGTTTCAGACTTCATACCCTTCAGAAAATTCAAGCTAATGCAAAATCTGTTATTCTATTATCTTTCTAAGTTTGTAAGAGCAATATTTAAAAAGCGTCCCTATTTTTGGGCCTTTGTGCCCCATTTTTTATGACTTTGTCCAGATTTCTTGTTCCAAGAGGTTGAGATATTATGCACACACACACACGTGTGCGCGCACGCACAGACACTAGGAGAAATTGCAACAAAGGGACCAAAATAGGAACAGATTTTAAATATTGCTCTTATAAACTTAGTTCTTTTATATTTAGTATAATAACTATATATAAATCTTTATACACTGTGTTACCTTCATTTTAGGGGTCAGATAGGTTTTGTGGCTCCCGATGAATTTTATTTGGTGGGAGAGGGGCCAAAAATGTCTCTTTTGATAGTGAAGGTTGCAGACCGTTGTACTAGAGGCTGATGGAAAAAATCCTGAAAAGGTTTCAAGGCTGGATCACTATTTTTTGCTGGGTTGGATCCAACAAGTGTCGCATGATCCCATCGGTAGTATCTGATGGACAAGAATGAAATGATCTGGCATTATGGCAAGAAGTAAACTCACATTTTCACAGTTCACTGTTTATACTGTTTGAATCACAGTTTAGTTGATGAAGTGCTGGGATTTGTAATAGCAGGTCTTGCACTTCTGATGAGGGCAGAACAGTCTTTGAGGGATATTTTGTTTTAGAGGTTGAAAAACCTGGTTGTCCCTTTTCTAGTCCTTGTTCTCTGTTCCTGTTTGTTTATACTGCCCGTTATAAGAAAAAAATCAAATCTGCATGGTTGTGCTTCTACAACACCTTGTCAAATTAAAAAGGTGATTTTTAGAAACACTACACAATCTTGGTGCTTCATCTAGGACCACACTATGTGTTGGCTATTGACATTAGTTTGCTTTTTGCATGCATTTCTCAACACTGAAATAAAAACATGGAACCTTTGGAAGTGGGGATGGAGTCAAAAAATGCCTACAAAACACTGGGGGAAGTGCACACACACTCCTTGCTGAATTATATGAGTGAACTAAATAGGAAGTGGAGATCATACAGATAGGTTGCTTGCTAGTAGTAGAAAGAGGTAGTCTGTGAACATTGGGGGAAAGTAAGGAGCATAATTGGCAGACTCCTGTAAGTAGGATCTCATTTTCAGAATGTTTTGAAATAATTTTTTGTTTTTTGTTGTTTTGTAGTGATGGCTTTAGTGTACTTCCCAGCTTCAGCAAATCCTGCATTAAAGTACCCTCACAGGAAACTGCTTCCTGTGGGGGAGGTAGGCTTCACTGCTTGTGTAATTTGACTTGAGGCATATCACACCTACTTCCTCATGCAAGATCTGTTCTGAGTAAAGAGTCCAGAAGAGCAGCCATCAGAAATGTTTGTTACAGGAAATGCTGTGAAAGATGAAATTCAGGGGTAGGCAGAGTACGTTTTGTGGTTGTAAAGGAGCAACTTTATAAAGCAAATGGTCTGTATTTAATATAAGTGCACAATTCTAGTGCCTCGGCGAGTCATGGTATAATTATGTAATGTTTCTGTTGATGTTAAAAAGAAAAGAAGTCTTGCTTCCAATATGTTCACTGCTTTCATTAGTTGTGACTTTTGTAGGTTTGTATGTGTTGGAAAAAAAATTTCTGATGATTCTTTCCTCTTGGTGACTGATTCATCATCATCAGCCCCCCCTTTTCCCATTTTTCCTACATGGGGTCAGGGTATCATGTTGACTGTTGCAGATCTTCTTTCACATAGTCCATCCACCTCTTTGCTGGACATCCTCGCTTCTTCTTACCTTCCTGTCTGTCTCAAATCTTCCTCACCAGATTGTCTTTTGCTTTCTGCACATGTCCAAACCACTGTAATCTGTTCTCTTTGATCTTTTCTGCAATTGGTGCTACTTTGGCTTCTGCTCTTATGTCCTTATTTCTTCGTCTGTCCCACAGTGTGCATCCTACCACCCTTCTCAGGCACTTCATTTCCATCCCCTCTGGCTTCTTCAACTGTTCTGCCTTTACTGCCCACGTTTCTGTACCATACAGTAGTACTGGTCACACCACTGTCTTGTACACCTAACATTTCAGCTTCTTTGACATTCTTCTGTCATAGACTACACCTGACACTCCTTACCAGTTGGCTGCAGCCCCTCTGATTCTAGCTTTGACCTCTTTATTCAGACTTCCCCTTCTCCTCAACCACCCCTCCCAGATACTTGAAGCTGTTTTACCTGTTCCACTATCTTCCCTTCTATCTCTATTCTCAGCTTCTTCTGATTTCCACAATTTGCTACCATTACTACTGTCTTATCTGTGCTTAGTTTCATCCCATGTACCTTCAGTCTTGCATTCCATTCTCCTATCCTTTGCTGAAGTTCTAGCTCAGAGTCTGACAGTAATGCCACATCGTCTGCATACAGCAACTTTATTGATCTGTCCCCTCTGATCTGTTTGCTAATGTAGTCCATCACCAGTATGAACAGCAGTGGGCTCAGAGATGAACCGTGGTGTACACCCACTCCCTCTGGAAACCCCTCTGTTAGGCTAAACATTGTCTGTACTTGAGTCATTTGTCCTTGTACATAACCTGCACTAATTCTGCCAATGTTTTTGGGACTTCAAACCACCGCAGTACTGCACAGATCTGCTTTTTTGGGACCTTATCATATGCTTTTTCCAAGTCTAGGAATGCCCAGTTTGACTCTGTCCTCATCCTCTAGCGTCTTCTCAAGTATCTGTTTCACTGCAAACATCGGGTCAGATGTTCGTGTTTCACTGCTGTAGTCATTACTCTTGGGTTATCCTGCTGGCAGGCTAAAATTATTTTATTAGATGCTCCATTACAGCATGATATTTTATTTGGTGTTAAAGCAGAGGAGGTTTTGAAGAAAATGGAGGACAAAGCGAAATCTATGCAAACAGTAAAGGATTTTTTGCAGGTTCAGCTATCAAGATTTAGCAGGAATTGGCCTACAAAGAATTGGTCCTTTCCAGTATCGGACAGGCCACAAAGTGGCCGATAGACATCCCAGAGGGAGATCCCAGCCCCAGGGCTCATACAGGCCTAAACAGTGGGGCGCTTCTACCTCCAAAAGTGGAGAAGACAAAGCACAGCCATACAGGAAACGGTCCCAATGACTTGCCTCTGCCAGCACTAAGCACTTATCTTCTTGCAGCCCCCTTAGGGGGAAAATTAGCACTTTTCTTTCAAAATTGGCATATGATCACCCAGGACAAATGGGTATTGAATATAGTGTCCCAGGGCTACAGGTTCCACTTTCACACCCTGCCAAAGGCAAGAGGTATGCCAAACCTGCCACACAATCAATGGGCAGAGGCACAAAAGCAAGTTTTGTCCCTTATGAACATGAGGACCATTCAGCAAGTACCACAGCAAGAGCAGGGACAAGGATTTTACTCAAGACTTTTCTTGGTACCCAGAAAGGACAAAGCCTGGAGACCAATACTGGACCTGTCTTTTCTAAACACAATTCTGGACGTTCCAAAATTCAAAATGTTAACTCTGCAGCAGCTTCTGCCCATGCTAGGCAAGAAGGCTTGGCTTGTAACTTCGGACCTAAAAGAGGCATACCTGCATATCCCACTCAGACAATCTTGCAGATAGCTGGCTCAATGCGCTACCAATTGTCTGCACTGCCCTTTGGCTTATCTCCTGTGCCCAGGGTCTTCACAAAATGCCTGGCACCAGTAATTGCATTTTGCAGACAGAGGAATTCAAATATATCTTTACTTGGATGATTGCTTTATACAAGCAGAGAACAAGGACACCACTACTAAAGCATCTGGCGTTCGTAAAAAGATTATTAATTTGCCTAGGGTACACAGTAAACGAAAAGAAATCAAAACTAGTACCCTCTCAAGAGATAATATTTCTGGGTGCAAGCCTAAATACAACTGCCCAGATGGCTTATCTCACGCCAGACAAACAAAGGCAACTAACTTCTTACTTCAAAATGTTGGCAACAAAGACTCTGTTACCTGCAAGAAAAATTCTGCAGGCTTTGGGCTTCATGGCATCCTGCATTCTGCCAATTCCATATGCCAGACTGCATATGAGGAAACTTCAGTGGTACCTAAAAAGTGTCTGGACTCAACATTGTCAAAGCCTGGAAGCATTAATTACCCTCATTCCTTGCCTGCAGCAGGAGTTTCGATGGTGGGCACATACCTGTCACCTCAACAAGGGACAGGCATTCACCCTACTCACGGCCAGGCAGTCAATAACAGATGCATCAGATTATGCCTGGGGAGCACACTTGGCAGGAAAATGTATTCAGGGCACATGGTCCACAAGCCAAATGCATCTACATATCAATCAAAAAGAGATGCTAGCTGTTCAGAATGCCCTGACAGCTTTCAATGATCTACTGCATCCAGGACAACTACTGATAAGGACGGACAATACTACAGTCATGTGGTACATAAACAAGCAGGGAGGCGCACATTCCTACCCCCTATGCAGACAAGCCATGACTTTGTGGGACACAGCATTGATTTATCAAGTACACCTGCAAGCACAATTCCTGCCAGGAATGAACAATACTCTGGCAGACTAAGCAGAAACCTCACGGATCCCCACGAGTGGAAACTGAATCCACAAGTCTTTAGCATGATAAAGGAATGGGGATGCCCAGACATGGATCTATTTGCCTCCACTCACAACTGCCAACTACAGAAATTCTGCACAAGGACTTATTACAAGCAAGCATGGAAAGTGGATGCTCTGTCATTCAGCTGGAAAACTCTAACAGTATATGCCTTTCCTCGTCTGCCTCTCCTCCCCAAGGTACTCCTAAAGGTGTCAGACAAGAGAAGCCATGAATGATTCTGATTGCCCCAGACTGGCCATGCCAGCACTGGTACCCAATCCTAAAAAGCTTGTCTCAAGGCCCAGCCTGGACATTGCCTCTAATTCCTCACTTACTGACCCAGCGAAACAATCGGATTCTGCACAGCCAACTCAGGACCCTAAATCTGGCAGCATGGCGGATAATGTAACCATTCAAAAGAAGTGATGGATGTTATTTTGGAGACCAGGAGGCCCAGTACCCAGAGAATCTTATGCAGAAAAATGGAAAAGATTCTGTGCTTGGAACCAGGCACAAGGAATTGACACATCTGTACCAAATATTCCTCAGATTTTACAATACCTAACTGAGATGCTGGACAAAGGCCTATCCTTTTCATCAATTAAAATTCATGCCTCTGCCATTTCAGCTCATTACAATACGGAACCTCCTATTTTTTCCCATCCATTGCTAAGGCAGTACCTCAGAGGGGCCAAAAACATAAGACCTCCAAGGAGAGCCCCAGTACCTGCATGGGACCTCAATTATGTCTTGGAAAAACTCACACTGCCGCCTGTTAAGCCAGCCAATACAGCTGATATAAAGTTTTTATCTTGGAAAACAGCTCTGCTCCTAGCAATAACCTCTGCAAGACGAGTTTCAGAGTTACAGGCACTCATTGCTGTGGAACTTTTCATCATTTTCCATCCAGACAGGGTTTTTCCAAGGACGAACCCAACATTTATGCCTAAAGTAGTGTCCAGTGTGGCCCTTAACCAAACCATTCATTTGCCTACTTTTTATCCAAACCCACAGAATAAGGGTGAGAGACTTCTGCATTCCTTGGACATACACAGACAACTACGCTTCTACTTGGACAGAACTAAAGCTTTCAGAAAAAGTGAGCAACTTTTAGTGGCATATGCTGCAGGATCTCAAGGAAAGCCTATCTCAAAACAGACTATTTCAAAATGGAGAGGCCACTGCATTTGATGTCCTTCAAGGATGCATCTGCAGTCCTTACATATGGGTTGTCTTGCCTCAGGCAGCCTCTCGGTCGGCCGGATTCCAAATTCTGGGTCCGGCGTCGGCTGATGTCGCCTCCATCCCGACGTCAGAGCGCCTGGGATATAAAAGCATCAGCCGACGCCATCTTCCTCAGTCTTTCTTGCCACGCAGTGCCCGAAGCAGAAGCAGTTCGCAAGTGCCGGTCGGCCAGCTCCTGAGATTTCAGCTAACCGAAGACTTCAAAAAGCTAAGTACCCCGTTGAGGACTCTTTCTTGCCTCAACCGATGTCAGATCAAACGGTTAAAGTTAATAATTGTTTATCTTGTAGGAAACAAATACCTCATCAGGATTTCCACTCTTACTGCCTACCCTGCCTAGGCCCAGACCACGACGTCTCGGCCTGTGCAGCCTGTGCCTCTTTCAATAGACGCACTCTTAGGCCGGGAGTTCGCAGAGGAATTTTTTGGGAAAAAATACTGTTACACTATGCCGTCGGAGCTTCCGACTTCTCATTTACCCAAAAAACGGAAGGACAAGGAACGACACACGCGGTCCGTGGTTTCGGCCGAAACCTCGGTGCTTCTGACCGACGAAACCGCACAACCGACAATCTCGGCCCCGGAGGCCACCTCTGAGTCGGTTATAGAATTTCCTACTGAAACCGGTGCTCTGCAAATATCCAACACCATTTCTCTAGATAAGACTACTCCAGCACGTGGGGCAGCCAGGCCTCCTGTATCCATGTCCATTAAGGCATTTACACGTGCTAAAGCTGCTAAACAGCCAAAATCTCTCCCTCCCAAGACTATTCCTCAGGGATCCACTACCGGTTCACAGATTTTAAGTTTAGCTGAGGACCTTATTTCCCTAATTAGGGGCTCTCAGCCACATCCGGACAGGGGCTCTCAACCTCCTCAAGACAAAAGGCCCAGGGTTGAGCAGACAGATCCCCAGTCTTCTGATGAGGCCTCAGATGACTCTGCCCTATCAGACTACCAGGAGGAGGCCTTTACGGCCTACGAGGATTCTGATGCAGAGGAATCTATACCCTCGGCCTCCCCTCCTGAGGAGTTGTCCTTTGGGGAGACCCTCCACTCCATGAGAGAGCATTTCAAATGGCAGGGCCAGGAATTCTCTGACTCCAGGAAGAGATTAAGAACTTTTTTGCATTTACCTCAACATAGACCTTTGGCTATTCCTCCAGTTTTAAATGCCATTGATGATGTTTACTCTGAGTCTAGTATTTCCCCTGACTCCCTTCCTCCGGCTCCTGTCAAACCCGATAGGTACTACAGGGTCCCGGACTCGCATCATTTCCTTTACAAGGGCCACTCTGCTGGCCCAGAAACTATTTCCCAGGGCCCTAAAGGGGTTCCAACCTCCACTACTAAAAACCCACTCCCTTCTGAAAGGGAGTCCAGGGCTTTGGAGAGATGGGGTAAAAAGGTGTATACTTCTTCCACTCTTTCTATGAGGGCATTAAATTGTCAATTCCATATGATACAGTACCAAGAGTATTTGTTAGATGAATTGCATAAAAAACTTTCTTCACCTGAACCCCTAGATCGCAAGGCACTTCAGGATCTGGTACATAACTCCCAGCAGGTTAGCAACCATTTCTTGTAGTGTGGTTATGATGCATTGGAAGCTTCATGTAGGTCAGCAATGACAGGTGCAGTCATACGTAGACATGCTTGGCTGAAGGAACAAACACTGCCAGATCATGTTAAAGCAAAGCTTCTGGATGCTCCGCTGGAAAAACAAAAGTTATTTGGCTCCACGGCTCAAGAGGTCTTAAAGAAATTTGAGGAAAAGGCTAAATCAGTATAAACAGTCAAAGATTTCCTACAGGTCCAGCCACCAAGATTCAGCAGAAATTGGCCTTCTAAGAATTGGTCCTTTCCGGACACAGACAGATTTCAAAGAGGCAGAAACAGGCGTGCCAGAGGTAGAGGCCAAGCTCGAGGCTCCTACAGAGGACGTCAATGGCAGCCTCCAAACCAGAGAGGTACTGCAGGACCTACAACTACTGCACAAGGACCATCTCAATGACTTGACTATGACCCCGCCAACCAGGGCTCAATTGGAAGCACCTTTGGGCGGAAAGCTATCTTTATTCTCAAAGAATTGGCACAGTATTACAAAGGACAAATGGATACTGCAAATAATAGACAAAGGATACAGATTCCATTTTCATACATTACCAAAAAGACAAGGCATGCCAAACCTGCCACCAAACCAAAGGGCAGAGGCTTTCAAACAAATTTCCAAGCTACTTCAAATGAGGGCAATAGAAAGGGTTCCTCTCTCAAAACAAGGCCAAGGATTTTATTCCAGACTATTCCTTGTTCCAAGAAAAGAAAAGCAATGGAGACCAATACTGGACTTGTCCGCACTGAATACTTACCTCATCGTGCCAAAATTCAAGATGCTGACCTTACAGCAACTCCTTCCCATGCTGGGCAAGGGGTCCTGGCTGGTAACTCTAGACCTCAAGGAGGCATACCTGCATGTCCCTATCCGACAAAGTTGCAGAAGACACCTCAGATTTCTTGCAGGTTCAGAGCATTATCAGTTCTCAGCATTGCCATTTGGCTTATCTACTGCACCCAGAGTATTCACGAAATGCCTGGCATCAGTAGTTGCACATTGCAGACTTCAGGGGATTCAAATTTATCCATACCTGGACGACTGCCTCATACAAGCGGACAGCCCGCAAACACTGGTAGAACACTTAAACTATGTCATCCGACTACTACAGGATTTGGGATACACAGTCAACATTCAGAAATCAAGACTTGTTCCATCCCAATGAATAATTTTCCTGGGTGCAAAACTGGATACAAACACCCAGATGGCTTTTCTCACAGAAGAAAAACAAGCACAACTACTGGATTATTTCAGAAATCTGACAACACAAACCCAGCTAACTGCAAAGAAGATCCTGCAGACCCTGGGATTCATGGCATCTTGCATTCTTCTGATTTCACAAGCAAGGCTGCATATGAGGAAACTACAATGGTACCTAAGGAGTCTATGGTCTCAGCACAGTCACAGTCTAGAAACTTTGATCCCCCTCATTCCTTGCCTTCAAAAGGAATTCCTGTGGTGGGCAAAAGCAAGCCAGTCAAACATGGGCCTGCCTTTCAGCAAGCCACATATCAGCCAAACCATTACAACGGATGCCTCAGACCATGGATGGGGAGCTCACATAGAAGGCAGATGCATTCAAGGGCAATGGACACAAAAGGAATTGCATCTGCACATCAAACCAAAGGAAATGCTGGCAGTGATGCATTCCATCGAGGCCTTCAAGCTTTTCCTGCACCAAGGTCACCTGTTAATAAAGACAGACAATACCACAGTTATGTGGTACATAAACCAGTAAGGGGGTACCCATTCATACCCTCTTTGCAGTCTGGCGATGAATCTGTAGGATTTTTCCCAGAAACTCAATATAGAACTACAATCCCAGTTCGTACCAGGAAAAGACAACATTCTGGCGGGACAGCCTGAGCAGAAACATCATGGATCCACACGAATGGATGTTGCACCCGGATATATTTCTCCAGATAACACATGCATGGGGAACACCGGACATAGATCTTCTTGCCTCCCACCACAACCATCAACTGAGGAAATTCTGCACAAGGACATACCATCCTCAAGCATGGAAAGTGGACGCCCTCTCATTCAACTGGAATACTCTAACAGTATATGCATTCCCACCTCTTCCATTAATGACCAAGGTCTTACTGAAGATCAGGATAGAGCAACCAAAATTAATCCTGATAGCCCCGGACTGGCCAAGACAACACTGGTACCCACTGTTAAGGAGCTTGTCACGCACGAAACCTTGGCCTCTACCACAATGGCCACTTCTTCTGACACAGCACAATTACAAGACTCTGCACTCCAGTCTAAAAACCTTGCAGCTGACAGCCTCGAGAATACCTTGACTCCTCGCCAGGATAAACTATCCAAGAGGGTACAGGATATCATCATGGAAGCCCGGCGGCCTTCCACAAGAAAAGCATATTCAGCAAAATGGAAAAGATTTCGTACCTGGAACACCGCAAAGGGTCAAGATCCGACAATCATGAGCATTCCACATATTCTAGAATACTTGGCTGAAATGCTCCATAATGGCCTTTCTTATTCCTCCATAAAGATCCATGCTTCAGCAATTTCAGCAGAGTACAACACTGACCCACCTGTATTATCTCATCCTCTGCTAAGACAGTTTCTAAGAGGGATAAAAAACATCAACCCTCCAAAGAAACCACCAGTGCCTACATGGGACCTTAACTTCATGTTGGAAAAATTAACTCTTCCTCCCTTTGAACCAACAGCATCTTCAGAACTACAATTCCTGTCTTGGAAGACTGCCTTCCTCCTGGCCATAACCTCAGCGAGAAGAGTATCTTGAGTTACAGGCCCTCATGGCAGTTCAGCCATTTCTCATTTTTCATCAGGACAGAGTCTCTTTGGGAACCAATCCTTCATTCATGCCGAAGGTGGTATCCAGGGTTTCACTGAACCAAGCTATTCACCTGCCTACCTTCTTTCCAAATCCACAAAATAAAGGAGAAAAACTTCTGCATACTTTGGACATCCACAGACAGTTGCGATATTACTTGGACAGAACTAGGACTTACAGAAAAAACTGACCAACTCTTTGTAGCATATGCTGCTGGTGTACAAGGAAAAGCAATTTCCAAACAGACAATTTCAAAATGGATAGGAAATTGCATTCGGTTCTGTTACTCCTTTCATGGAAAAGCTGTGCCAGCTAACATTAGGTCTCATTCCACCAGAGCAACAGCCACCTCCACAGCCTTCTTAAGAGGGGTGGCTACAAAGGACATTTTAGAAGCTGCTACATGGAGCTCCGTGCATACATTTTCCAAGCATTACAATTTGCCCTTATATTCCAGATCCAGAGCAGGCTTTGCTACTGCAGTCCTGCAGGGCATGTTAGCTACACCATCCTTTTCTTAGGTCCTACCTCCCCCAGCTTGGCTATGGTATTCTACCCATATGTAAGGACTGCAGATGCATCCTTGAAGGACATAGTACAGTTTTGTACCTACCATAAATGTAGATGTCCGATAGGTATGCATCTGCAGTCAGGATTTCCCTCCCTCCTAGCCCTCTGTGGTATATTTTGGATACCTATCCCTCTTTTTAGCTAGCTGGGGTTATCTTTTATGGTGTATTTGTTTTTTATTGCTGTGCATGTTTGGAATTTTTCATTTCTCCAAATTTAGCCTTACTTAGAGGGCAACTGGCATCTGGGGCAAGAAAAACTGAGGAAGATGGTGTCTGCTGACGCTTTTATATCCCAGGCGCTCTGACGTCGGGATGGAGGCGACATCAGCCGACGCCGGACCCAGACTTTGGAATCCGGCCAACCAAGGGGCTGCCTGAGGCAGGACAACCCATATGTAAGGACTGCAGATGCATACCTATCGGACATCTACATTTATGGTAGGTACAAAACTGTACTTTTCTGATACTCGCAACATGGCAAATCAGTGCGCAAGGGCATTAGGTCTCATTCTTCCAGGGCAGCAGCCACTTCAGCAGCCTTTCTCAGAGGAGTACCAACCAAAGACATTTTAGAGGCTGCAACTTGGAGTTCAGTGCACACTTTTACAAAACACTACCATTTTCCTCTCTACTCTAAATCCAGAGCAGGCTTCGCCACTGCAGTTCTGCAAGGCGGTATAGCCTCTCCTAATCCTATTTAGGCCCAGCCACCCAACCTCAGCTTTGGGATTCAACCCAAGAGTAATGACTGCAACAGTGAAACATGATGAACATAGTACAGTTGTATACCTACCATAAATGTAGATGTTCGAGTGTATTCACTGTTGCAGTCCAGGTTACCCACCCACCACCCACCACCCCCCTTTTTCTTTGCTAGGACTTACCTACACTTCTCTGTCTTATACAACCTATGTGGTGTATTTGCTTATAGATGAAGGAAATGTTTATTTTACTGCATGCATAATTATTGGCATAATTTTTTAGCCTAGCTTTTTGGGGGCATCTGACATCTGGGGTAAGAAAAACTGAAGAAAATGGTGTCTGCTGCATCTTTTATACCCCTGGCACACTGATGTCAGAGAAGAGGCGACAGCAACCAATGCCGGACCTAGACTTTGGAATTCTGGCCGACTGCGGGTAGCCTGCCAGCAGGATAACCCAAGTAATGACTGCAACAGTGAATACACACTCTAACATCTGCATGTATGGTAGGTACACAACTGTACTTTGTGCTGCATCCTGATCTGAATCCGAACTGCTCATCTTCCATCTTACATTCAACTACTCACCGTATCCGTTTATCTATCAACCTGTCCAGAACTTTCATGCAGTACGATAGGACTTTGATGCCTCTGTACTGCCCACAGTTGTGGATGTCCCCTTTGTTCTTTTATACTGGCACGAGTATGCTTCTTCACCAGTCGTCTGGGATGCGCCATTCTGTCCACACTATTAATACCCTCAGGAGCCATTTCTCCCCCATCTCACCCAGCATCTTTATCATATTTGCTGTGACCTCATCTGAGCCTGCCGCTTTCCCTGACTTCATTTTCCATAGTGCTGTTCTTACTTCTTCTAGGGTGGCCTCCTCCCCTTCTCTCATCGTAAGGTGTTTCTGGGGCAGTGCAGCTTCACTGAGGTTTTCTTCATTCAGAAGCTGCTGGAATTACAATGGAAGGTAGGCTTCACTGCTTGTGTAATCAGTCTTGGTGACTGATTCATGACGTATGACTACTTGTTTTCTGCTAATTTTCGTTTAGTGCAGTATAAAAGGATTGAAAAGCTGAGGAGATCGGATTAATTTATATGATAATGGCTGTTTAAATAGAAGTATGAGAGAGAGGGGCTGAATAAATTAAACAGTATGAAAATGTTGCTTATTTGTGGTGCCAAATTAAAAGGACTTCAAAGTCCCGTCTAAAATTGTTAGTGTACATCATCCTTGTTTTTCCATTTCATAGTTTAGTGATTTGCCCTCTTTGTCCTGGTGTATTGCTAAAACTTTCTTTATCTGTAAAAATAGTCATTTGCAGTTTTTCATTAAGGAAGTTATGGGATAACACTCTAAAGGCATTTAATTTCTCATCTTAGAATGTATTTTCTTGTTTTCTTTAGAGTGACCTTTATACAACATATGAAAACATGCTTGAGGTTATTCTCCTCTTGTATGGCGATTCATCTCTTTAGAGGTTTCATTTTATGTAACGTGTTGGGTTTGAATGAAACGTCATTTTTTTGTCAAGGATAGCCCTACATACCTTATTGCTAACAACAGTGTTCATGAGCTATTTGACCTTAAAAGCATATGACAAATGAACAAACACCAGCCATATCCAAATACATTTCACACTTGATAGATGAAGAACAGAGTTATGAAAATGGACTTCCTAGAATTACCACCATACCCTCAAAGCAGTGTTTTTCAGTGCTTTATCTTAGCTAAAACTACTTTGCATTTTAACATGCGCCATCTTCCGTTTTATTTTAATAATACCAATTCTTTTTAGTGCCATTTCCTTCCTGTTATGTAACATGCTTCCACCAGCCAGAAAGATCTGGCATACACTGTTCATGGTTGCCGTACTCTGTTCAAATGGTCTATCAGCACTCTTAACTCAGGCTTTCACATCTCATAAGGTGGATGACAGTAGTTGTAACTCTCTTTATATACATTAGTAAATGGCTAACCTCAAGCTTTTAACAGTTTATATAATTCTTAAATTGCCCAGTACTCTGAAAATTGAATATACAAACAGATATATTCTTACACAGAGAAGCATAAGTTTTGAGCAGACAGGTGACATAAGAAAGGCATTAACAGCTGGCTGATTATATTACTGCCACTAATAAAGGTATCTGTAATGTGTCTACCTCTGCTTATGACCATTTAGCAGTTTCCAAAGGCAAATAGGCAAAATTTATAGCCATGAGCACATTGACTTTATCAGCAGTCAGTTTAAACATTTTCTTCAGTGCTCTCAACTTTGAGTCCACCAAACACTCGGAGGAAAGCGTAGACTGACTTGATCACAACTATTGAGCTTTATAGAAGGGGAAAAAGACACTTCAAGAAATTCCAGAGAGATAACCTAAAATGAGTCAACACTGGGAAGTACTCATTACAGTCCTTTTTTATAATTCACAGTTTTCTGCAGTAGGTAATGGAAGTCCTGATCTTTGTTTCCTACTGAGACAAAAGTTTACCTCAAGGCAATTTCTGTCAGAGGAGTTGCTTTGATAACCAGGAGTTCTAACCCACAATTAAGTAACATAGCTTATGTAAATCTCTGCTGTGTGTGTGTATGTCAGAAACAGTTTCACTATTTGAAGCTCTGCTATACTTCTACCGGGAGAAAATGCAAATGGTAATATACAACTTGTCATGTTTCATATCTTTATTAAAATACAAAAGTTAAATGTTTTGCTCAGCTTGTCATAGATTTATTTATTATTTGTTTCTCATTGACTTTCACCAGCAGTAAATGCCTAAGCCAAAGGCATTCCCTGCATGTCTGTGTGCTGTGAAACCTGACCTTCACCATGCTAGGGTTTTCTAGCTGAAATGAAAAAGGTTTTTAGGGGAAAACTCAATACCAGTCTACTTAGAAACTCTCTGTTTGTCCAAGGTAGTTATACCATCAGAGTATGCTGGAGGTCCTGGTATAGAATCCCAAACAAGAGCTAGTAATTTCCTTTCATGTTTGCAACATTTAAACCAATGCCTAAACAGAAGGCTTTCTCTCTCCGTTTATACATATACATGTGTGTGTGATTTTACATTATCAGCATGCTATAAGTTTCCTTACTTAAAGGAAGAGGTATGTTTACAATGTTTAACACTAGTGCCTAACCAGAAGGCTGTTTCTGTGTGACTGTAATTTCACCCTTTACATTTTATAGTGTTTGGACTAGCAAAACCACTTGCAGGTAGGTACTAGGTTGTTGGCCCTAGGGCCTATATAAGCCTAGCCAAAAGATAACCCCGGCTTTTGCCACCCAAGATAATTATTTTCCTGTGCCCCTGTCGAGCAGAGCCACAGAGGTGATCCTTGGGGTGAATTTCCTATTTCCCATCCAATCATCAAGATTTTTCTTGAAGAGTACTAATGAGGAGCTTTGTTTGATATAGATAGGTAGTTTGTTCCTGAGTATGGGAAGTCTTTGGGACAGGAATCTATCCCTCCAGCATGTCCTGTGTATTGTAGTGACAAGGTTTAGGTCCCTAAAATGGAGGGATTGGGATTTCTTTAAGTGGAGCATGTCCAACAGCTCTGGGTTTGACATAGCTTTGCATATTAGGCAGAGATAATCTCTGAGTAGGCGATATGCAATGGAGTGAAGCTGGAATTTTTTGAGACGGTCTGCGTAGGGCATCTGTTTGAAGCTGGTAATCCACTTTGTGAGGTATTTCTGTGGCCTTTCCAGTTGTTGTAGATGTCTTGTGAGGTACATACCAAAAGGGGCGTTGTACTCTATAATGGGTCTAATGATTGACAAGTAGAGGGGAAGAATGACCTCTTTTTTCCTGGATGAGAAACCTTTTGTGATGAGGTGTGCAACGTAGAAGGGTTTCCTGACTACTGTGTCAATGTGATTATCAAAGGAGAGACTACTGTCCACTTCTGTCCCAAGGTGTCATCACATTTTCGGTGTTAAGTAGACTACCACCTATGTGGTAGCTCATGGGTACAGAGTTTTTACTAAGGGGGGATGATGATGCACTTTTTGGCACTGAGCTTGAGGCCGTAGCTTTGACACCAGGCATCTGTCTCCATGAGTCTCTTTTGTACATACATATATACATACAAATGTTTCAAGCATGGACATTAAAGCCCTTCTAGCTTGCCAATATGCCAAAACACTTATTTCCATAATAAATGTCCAGGCTGTTCTTAAAAATATCTAAACTAGTACTTCCTTTAATGTAATTAGGTAGTCTGTTCCAAGCATTAGCTACTCTGTCAGAGAACACTTCTCATTCCTATAGAACCTTCTACATAGGTTATCTGACGATTCTCTAGTACTTTTTGATAACCTTAAACATTCCCAGAGGTAGTTGTCCCTAAATGCCCTATATACCTGAATAAGATCTCCTCTTAAATATCTGTAAGAGACACACTGTACAAGTTTAGATATTTTAGTCTTTCGTTATAACTTAGATTTTCACATCCATGGATGCCGTTAGTATTACTATTTCCAAGTTTATTCATGCTTGTTTTCCTATAGGGTTTCCATATTGTTATTCCATACTCAGGTTTGGGTCTAATGTAACTAACAAACACAGACTTCATTATGTTTGATTTCCTAGACTTTATAAATCTTTTTATACATCCTATAGTTCTAGAACTATCATTAGCCAATTGGTTGATACGATTAGAAAAACTCATAGCTGAATCTACCCATATAACCAGGTCCTTAAACGAGTCTACAGTTTCAATCACTGTTTGCTGTTAAATATTCACCTTTCAGTTTGTCTCCCAAATTGCATATGCTTAGTTTTTGATGTATTTATCAACATATTATTCTCCTGTGCCCAAATGGTCAATTTAGGCAAATTATTTTGCAGACATGCCTTATCTGTAACACTTGTAATCAGTTTACCCAGTTTCAGGTCGTCAGCATATAGAATGTAGAACACCTCAGATGAAAAAGTAAGGTCTGAAAGATACAATCCAAATAAGTAAGGGCCTAGTACAGAGCCCTGTGGGACAACTTGACTGTAACCAAGAATTTCATCTGTCCAGTTGGTGTGTGATACTTGCCATGTCCTATTTGTAAGCCGTGCAGCTATCCATCTTATCAACAGTACATCAATACCTAGTTGTACTAATTTATTGATCAGTGTTTTGTGCATGACCCTGTCAAATGCTAAAGTTAAATCTGTATAAATCACATCACAGCACAATTTTTCATTCATAGCTGTTATTATATTGATGTCCTTCAAGAATGCAACTGCAGTCATAACATATGGGTTGTCCTGCCTCAGGCAGCCCTCGGTCGGCCGGATTCCAAAGTCTGGGTCCGGCGTCTGCTGGTGTCGCCTCCTCTCCGACGTCACAACGGCTGGAGTATAAAGGCATCGGCCGACGCCATCTTCTCCAGTCATTCTTGCCGCGCGGTGCCCAAAGCAGAAGCAGTTCGCAAGTGCTGGTCGGTTAGCTCCTGTGTTTTCAGTTACCGAAGTCATCTAAAAGCTAAGTACCCCGTTGGGGAACATTTTTTCTTGCCTCAGCCGATGTCAGAACAAATTGAGAAAGTTAATAATTGTTTGTCTTTTGGTGAACAAATACCTCATAAGGACTTCCATTCTTACTGCCTCCCTTGCCTGGGCCCAGACCACGACGTCTCGGCCTGTGCTTGCTTTAATAAGCGCACTCTCAGGCGCCGGGCAGAATTTGCCGAAGACTTTTTCGGCGAATCTTTCGCTTATATCTTGCCATCGGATCAACCGACAACACAAATTTCCAAAAAGCATAAGGACCGGGACCGACATCCGCGGCCCGCGTCCTCTACCGATATTTCTCCTAAGCCCTCCGCGAGTGCTTCGGCCCCTTCGGAAGCAGTAATTCAACCACTCCAGGCCGACGACACAGCGGTAACACGTCCTTCGGTCCCGGATACTACACCGGTGCCGGTTATTGATTTTCCTCCAGAAACCGAAGTTCTGGATCTACCCAACACCATTCCCGTGGACAAGGTTACTCCTGCACGTGGGGCAGCTAGGCCTCCTGTATCCATGTCCATCAAGGCCTTTGCACGTGCCAAGGACGCCAGCCAGGCCAAGGCCCATCCTAAACCTTCTGGCCAGGCCCCTTCTGATAAGCAAATCATGTCTCTTGCTGCAGACCTCATCTCTCTTATCAGGGGGTCTCAGCCCCACCCAGACAGAGGCTCTCAGCCGCCTGCAGAGAAAAGGCCAAGAACAGAGCAGGCTGACGACCTCTCTTCAGATGAAGCCTCTGGGGATTCTGAGCATTCAGATACACAAGAAGAATCCTTCCAGGCCTATGAGGACTCTGATGCTGAGGAGTCAATTCCCTCTGCCTCTCCTCCAGAGGATTTTTCATTCAGTGAAGTCCTCCACTCTGAGGGAGCATTTTCAGTGGCAGGGTCAGGAATTTTCTGATTCTAGGAAAAGGCTACGTACCTTCCTCAAGTTACCCCAGCACAGGCCTTTAGCTATCCCTCCATTTATGGATGTCCTGGATGATGTTTTCTCCGACTCCAGTGCTAACCCTGATTCTCTCCCTCCTGCTCCTGTCAAGCCAGACAGATATTACAGGGTCCCTGACACTCACAAGCATCTTTTTAAGGCCCACTCTGTGGATCTTGAAACTATTTCACAGGGCCCCAAAAGGAGTGGCTACTTCATCAGCCAAGAATCCACTGCCAGCGGATAGGGAAGCAAGGTCCCTGGAGAGATGGGGTAAAAAAGTTTATACCTCTACCACCCTTGCCATGAGGTCACTTAATTGCCTTTTTCATATGTTTCAGTACCAGGATTATTTATTGGATGATTTACAGAAAAAGCTAGCCTCTCCTGAGTCTATTGATAGAAAGGCATTGCAGGATCTGGTTCATAACACTCAGCAGGTTAGCAATCATTTTCTACAGTGTGGTTATGATGCATTGGAGGCTTCATGTAGGGCAGCTATGACAGGGGCTGTTATACGTAGACATGCTTGGTTAAAAGAACAGCCACTGCCAGACTATGTTAAAGTAAAGTTACTTGATGCACCTCTGGAAAAACAAAAGCTTTTTGGAGCTAATGCACAAGATGTGTTGACGTCCATTGAGGAAAAGGCTAAATCAGTTCAGACAGTCAAAGGTTTCCTCCAGGTTCAGCCACCCAGATTCAGCAGGAATTGGCCTTCAAAGAATTGGACCTTTCCAGACACTGACAAGTTTCAAAGGGGAAAAAACAGGCGTGCTTGAGGTAGAGGACAAAACCGAGGCTCCTACAGGGGCCGCCAATGGCAACCACTAAATCAAAGAAGTGGCACAGGCAGTCCAGCTGCACCACAAGGACAATCACAATGACTTGACTTTCATGCCGCCTACCAAAGCTCAAAGAGTAGCACCTTTAGGCGGAAAATTATCCTTATTCTCAAGCAACTGGCATATCTTAACAAAGGACAACTGGATTTAATAGACAAAGGTTACAGATTCCACTTCCATACTTTACCAATAAGACAAGGCATGCCAAACCTGCCACATCATCAAAGGGCAGAGGCACTCATTCAAGTTTCAAAGCTGCTAAGCATAAAAGCAATAGAAAAGGTCCCTCTTCAGGAACAAGGCCAGGGATTTTACTCAAGACTGTTCCTTGTTCCAAGAAAAGAAAACAAATGGAGGCCTATACTGGACTTGTCTACTCTAAATACTTTTCTCATTGTGCCAAAGTTCAAAATGCTGACGTTACAGCAACTCCTTCCCATGCTGGGCAAGGGGTCTTGGCTGGTCACTCTGGACCTCAAGGAGGCATACCTGCATGTCCCAATCAGACACAGTTGCAGAAGATACCTCAGATTTCTTGCAGGGACAGAGCATTATCAATTCTCAGCATTGCCGTTTGGCTTATCTACTGCGCCCAGAGTGTTCATGAAATGCCTGGCATCAGTAGTGGCACACTGCAGACTCCAGGGGATTCAAATATACCCCTACCTGGACGACTGCCTGATACAAGCAGACAACAAACAAACCTTGATAACAAACTTGGACTATGTCATTCAATTACTACAGGCCTTGGGATACACAGTCAACTTTCAAAAATCAAGACTACTGCCATCCCAACAGATTATTTTCCTGGGAGCCAAACTGGATACAGAAACACAAATGGCCTTCCTCACAGAAGAAAAACAAGAGCAGTTACCAGTCTACTTCAAAGGCCTAGCAAAGCTCTCCCAGCTGACTGCAAGGAAAATCCTGCAGGCCCTGGGGTTCATGGCATCTTGCATTCTTCTGATACCTTTGGCAAGACTTCATATGAGAAAGCTGCAATGGTACTTAAAAAGCTTATGGTCACAACACAGCCAAAGCCTAGAGGACGTAATCCCACTTATGCCTTGTCTGCAAAGAGAATTCTTGTGGTGGGCTCAAGCAAGTCAGTTAAACCAAGGCATGTCTTTCAACAAACCTCAAGCAGGTCAAATCATTACAACAGACGCCTCAGAACATGGATTGTGGGCGCACATGGAGGACAGATGCATCCAAGGGCAATGGAACCCAAGGGAAAGGCATCTGCACATAAATCAAAAGGAGATGTTGGCAGTGGTACGTGCAATCGACACTTTCGAAAGATCACTTCAACAAGGACATTTGCTAATAAGGACAGACAACACCACGGTTATGTGGTATATAAACAAGCAGGGAGGCACTCATTCTTATCCCCTCTGCAGATTAACAATGATTCTTTGGGAAAAGTCCCTGAGCCTGAAGATCCACTTACAATCCCAGTTTGTGCCAGGCAAGGACAATGTTCTGGCGGACAAGCTGAGCAGAAATTTCTGGGATCCACACGAATGGATGCTGCATTCTCACATTTTCTCACAAATAACAAGGGCATGGGGAAGACCAGACTTAGATCTCTTTGCTTCTCACCTGAACCATCACCTGGAAAAGTTTTGTACAAGAACTCATCATCCTCTAGCCTGGAAAACGGATGCTCTCTCCTTCAGCTGGAATTCCCTAACAATTTATGCATTCCCTCCTCTACCACTGCTGACCAAGATGATACTGAAGATCAAAGCAGAATGACCAACAGGCTTTTTGATAGCTCCAGACTGGCCAAGGCAGCACTGGTACCCATTGCTGTTGAGCATAACTCGGACCAAGCCGTGGCCTCTGCCTCTATGGCCTCTGCTTCTAACCCAACACAATTACAGGACTGTTCATCAAAACCTGCAAACATTGCATCTGGCAGCCTGGAGGCTACCATAACTTCTTCCAATATCTCTCTTTCCAATCAAGTTCAAGAGATTTTACTGGGAGCACGCAGACCTTCCACCAGAAAGACCTATTCAGCTAAGTGGAAGAGATTCATCATCTGGAATGCCAACAAGGGTCTCAGGATACAACAGTATTGAGCATACCTCAGATATTAGAATACTTGGCAGAATTGTTTCATACTGGCCTCTCATATTCTTCCATAAAGATCCACGCTTCAGCAATCTCAGCAAAATACAATTGTGATCCACCTGTGTTCTCACACCCCTTGCTAAGACAGTTCCTAAGAGGGATAAAGAATATCAAACCTCCCAGAAAACCACCAGTGCCTGCATGGGACCTTAATTTCGTCTTGGAAAAATTAACTCTTCCCCCCTTTGAACCAGCAGCATCTTCAGAAATGCAATTTCTTTCCTGGAAAACGGTTTTCCTATTGGCAGTAACATCAGCAAGAAGAGTCTCTGAGATACAGGCACTCATGGCAGTACCTCCCTTTCTCATTTTTCATCAGGACAGAGTCTCTCTAAGGACCAATCCTTCTTTCATGCCAAAAGTAATTTCCAGGGTGTCTCTAAATCAAGCCATTCACCTGCCTACATTCTTCCCCAATCCTCAAAACAAGGGGGAAAAGCTGCTGCATACTTTGGACATACACAGACAACTACGCTACTACTTGGACAGAACAAAGACCACCAGAAAGTCTGACCAACTGTTTGTAGCCTATGCTGCTGGAGTTCAAGGAAAAGCAGTCTCCAAGCAAACAATTTCAAAATGGATCGGACACTGCATCAGATTCTGCTATTCCTTTCATGGAAAAGGTGTGCCAGCCAATATTAGGGCACACTCCACCAGAGCTATAGCCACATCCACAGCTTTCCTAAGAGGAGTGGCTACAAAGGACATTCTAGAGGCTGCTACATGGAGCTCCGTGCATACATTTACCAAGCACTACAACCTGCCTTTATACTCCAGATCCCGAGCAGGCTTTGCTTCGGCAGTCCTGCAGGGCATTTTAGCTACACCATCCCTTAATTAGTTCCAACCACCCCCAGCTTGGCTATGGTATTCAACCCATATTTTATGACTGCAGTTGCATTCTTGAAGGACAAAGTACAGTTTTGTACCTACCATAAATGTAGATGTCCGATAGATATGCAACTGCAGTCGGATTTTCCCTCCCTCCTACCCCTCTGCAACTTTCTTTTTGGGTCCACTACCCCTATTCCTATTAGCTGGGGGTATCTTTTATGGTGTATCTGTTTATTACTGTTGTGCATGTCTGGAGTGGTTTATCCATTCACCAAATTTACCCTTCCTTTGAGGGCACCTGGCATCTGGGGCAAGAAACACTGAAGAAGATGGCGTCTGCCGATGCCTTTATACTCCAGCCGTTGTGACGTCTGAGAGGAGGCGACACCAGCCGACACAGGACCCAGACTTTGGAATCCGGCCAACCGAGGGCTGCCTGAGGCAGGACAACCCATATGTTATGACTGCAGTTGCATATCTATCGGACATCTACATTTATGGTAGGTACAAAACTGTACTTTATAGAGCAGCATGTTACAGGTGGTAATATATCTATTTTCAACATATGCATGCTGATATATGGTTTCAAGTCCCAACCTATCCAGTTCTGACTAACTTATCCAGTATTACCTTCTCCATTATTTTTCCACAACATGAAAGTAGACTTAAGGGTCTATATGATTCTGGGTTTGTCCTACTCCTTTCCCTTAGACAGGTTTAATAAGTACATGTCTCCAATCTTGAGGAATCTCCCCATATTTATATGACCTAGCGAGTAATAGATGTAATGGCAGTGTAAGTTCTTGCTTAAGTGTTCTCAAAATCATTTTTACTTATTCCGTCTCCTCCCTGTGCTTTGTTTGGATCCAGTTTGCACAGTTCTTTTTCAATCTAATGTAATTTGATTCCAGTATCTGGGGTTACCTGGATGTTACTAGGAGAACTTACCAACCCTTTTGTGGAGCCAAACTGCTTTGCATAAGATTTTGTAAATATATAATCTGTTGTGTCTGAGAATAAATTTTAGAATCTGCACACCGTTTATTAATTTGTGTATCTTTACTCCTTCCGCATCTTATGTATCTATAAAAAGGTTTCCTATTATGCTCAATATCTTTATATACATTTTCTTCATATTTTCCTTGATCTTGTCTAGCATTATGCCTAATCTGTTTGTCCAGCTCGTTTATTTCAGTTTTCAAAGTTGTAGTTCGACCTTTCTTCCATTTCTTATATTTTTTGTCTCTCACCTTAATCAGGTATCATGTTCTTGTGGAAATATACCCCCCTGATGTTGCGTGCCTAGATCCTGATGTTAAACATTTTTGTTTTACTTTTTGCACTCTGTTTCTGTTTCAAAACTTTCCACAGTCCATCTGCAGTTTTTCCACTGAACACCTCACTCCAGTTAGTTTTATAATAGTAACTGTTTTGCTTCCCTATAATCTGTAATTAACCTTCTGTGCATTGGCTTAGATTTCAGTCTGGCAGAATTATCTAGCAACAAATTAACCTCTAGGATGTCCACATCATTAGGAGTTTTGATTATGGCTCCTAGTTTGCAGTCATCTGCGAACTTCATTAGCCAAAAACCTTCTGTGTTAGCCTGTACTTCAGAAAAGTAGATACCAAACAGGAGAGGACCCAGGACTGAACCCTGTGGTACTCCACTTGTCACTGGTCTGAAGTCGGATTTGGAGTCTGCTACTTTCCCAGTGTGGGTTCCATCAGTGAGCCAGTTGGCAAACCATCTTGTGACATAGGGATTTTTACCTAGTTTAGTGAGTTTTATCTATAATTCCAGAGTGGGGGGTGGTGTCAAAAGCCTTGGCGAGATCAAGATAGGCTGTGTGAACCACCTTACCCTTGTCTATAGCTTTGGTGACTGCTTCAAAGAAGTCTATCAGGTTTAGGAGACATGAGCTGCCTTTTACAAACCCTAACTGGGTGGGGTCCAGAGTTTGGAGATTACCAATGTCTTTGTGTATAAGATACATGATACGTTCCATGGCCTTGAATACTAGGCTCGTTAGGCTAATGGGGTGGTAGTTCCCAGGGTCCGTGGTGGCTCCCCCTTTGTGGAGTGGGATAACTGTCGCTGTGCGCCATTCAGTGGGCACAAAGCCTGAGGTGAGACTATGACTGAACATGGTGCTTAGGTGGGGTGCCAGTTTATTCTGCAGTTCATGTAGAACACAGCCTGGGATGTTGTCAGGTCCCATGAATGCTGTGTTCTTGGCTTTGGAGAGTGTGGTTTTTACCTGTGCAGTCGTGCTTACAGGAACTTTGCATTCTTCTGGTATAGAGATGGGCTCTTTAGGGGGTGAGGGGGGTAAAGTTAGCACTGAACCTATCTGCAGGATGTTGGTAATATCAGTTGGTTCTGTATGTTTAGTGCCATTGTGCTGTAACTCAGAGCAGATCTGAGTGTTGCCATTGAGATTCTTGACATAGCTATAGAATGCTTTGTGGTTGTCTTTAGAATCAGTGGCGATTTTGTTTTCATAACTAGCTTTGAAGGATTTTATGAGGGATCTCAACTTCTTACTGAGGCTGACCAGGGAGTTTTTCCAATCATGGGATTTTACTAGTTTTTTGCACTAGTTTCTTTCTTCTGTTGTAGAGTTTGTTTATGGCATGGGACCACCAGATTGGCTTCCTTATTTTGGAGGATAGCATCTTGGCTCTTTTAGGGATAGCACAATCCATGCACTTGTTTAAGTGCTTATAAAGTGCATTTGTGTAGGATTCAGCAGTCGTACCTCTATTGTCCGTCTGCATGGGTGTTGTGAAGTTTGCCACTTCTGTCTTAAGAAACGTGAAGTTGGCTTTGGAGAATTTTTTTACTGTGGTTTCCCTAATGGGGTGGGGGGGGGATGTGGATGTCTAGGGTGATTAGCTTGTGGTCTGATCCAACCAACGAGGAATTGACCTCTGGTGTGGAACACCAGTTGTCCATGATGGTAATGACCAGGTCTAGGATATTGCTACCCCTGGTTGGGGGGTGTGGATAAGTTGCTCCAAGGCATTGGAATTTATGAATTCCAGAAAACGTTGAGCAAAAGAGTTGGTACATGAGTAGTTTCCGTAGTTTTCCCAGATAATGGTGGAGTAGTTGAAATCACTCATTATTAGGGTGTTGGGTTGTACCCTAATATTTTCCAGTGTATCAAGAAATGAAGAGTAGGAATCCTGGGGCATGGTGGGGATCTGTAGCAAGTTACAATTTGGATTGAGGTCTTGCCCAGAGTTAGTAGTAATTGGATAATCCCGGATGCATTATGCTGAGCAACTAGCCTGGAGGTGTGGATATCCTTAATGAATATGGACACGCCTCCACTTTTTATTGTTTTGGTCCAGGTTAGGTGGCCAAAAGGTGTGGTATGAATTATAGCCTGGTAATGTAGGGGGTGCTTTCTGGAGCCTTGGACCAGGTCTCTGTCACTGCACAGATGTCGATGTTCTCCATTTTAAGGAGTGCCTCGAGTGAATTCATTTTGAGGTTTAGACTTCTAGCATTGAGTAGCATTACCCTCAGATTTTGCTTGCTTGTACCTGTTAAGGTGGTGAAGTTGTCATTTGAGCCTTGCCTAAAAAAAGCACTATAGGGTTGGCAAGAGCCTTAGCCAATATCCGGAATCCCAAGGGTGACAGGTGCAGGCCATCTCTGGCAAAGCATTGTGGTCTGTCGATCATGTCATCCTAGGCAGACAGATACTGTATCCCCTTAGAATGGCATCAGAAGCTTAGCCAATTGTTGAAGTCAATAATTTTGTCCTTGTACTGTGGTATAATTCTGGGTGATGGCAGGATGCTACTCAGGGCTAGGGTCATACCTGCCTGGGCTACAAGAGCGGAGAGCTCCTCCATGTCTCTTCATGTAGTCAAGGGAGGCACGTCTCAGGTCATTCACACCAACATGGACAATGACAGAGTCATATTTGTACTTGTTGTGGAGTGACCTGAGTGTGTGCATTATGTGACAGATCCTGGCACCCGACAGGCAGCTGACAGTAACTTTCTCCTTGTTTAGCCTGGTGAGTGGAACATCAGTATTGCCGGACTATAGAGTCACCTATGACTAGAGTGTTGGGTACGTTGTTATGCCTTATGGGCTGTGGTTGAGTGGCACACTGAGTTTGTGGGCTGTGTGTCATTTGGGTTGTGTTGGGGGGTGGAGGTGGCTTGCGTTTCTGCTTTGGAGGTCTCTGTTGCTTGAGCGGAATTTTATTGAGCACCTCTGTGAATGTAGGTGTGGGTTTTGTGTTTCTATGTGTGTGTTTTGGTGGTGTAGATTTTGAGGGACTATGTGTTGAGTGTGGTGTGGTGCAGGTGTTTGCCTTCTCCTTTTGATTGTCTAGTCCAGTCTTGGGTGAAGCGAGCTTTGCTTCCAGTTTGGCTATATAAGTGCATCTCTCACAGGTTGTAGTGCTGGGTGGTAGAAGAGGGTTTTCTGTGTATGAGGCAATTACTGCATTGCCCCAAGATGCTCAGATTCATCAGGTAGACGGGAGAAAACACCGGGAGCTGACCCTTAGACATGCCTGGATAGGTGCTTATTTATTAATTACTAAAAACTGTTTTCCTCTGGACAAGTGAGGAAAGTTGAGTACTGT
This sequence comes from Protopterus annectens, assembly GCF_019279795.1. Taxonomy (NCBI): domain Eukaryota; kingdom Metazoa; phylum Chordata; order Ceratodontiformes; family Protopteridae; genus Protopterus; species Protopterus annectens. The sequence goes on from NC_056725.1 coordinate 1,768,716,761, forward strand.
AGTAATTTGTCGCTTATTTAATGCTTACAACGAGTTCTGAACAAGTGCTGAGCTCAAAGAAACAGATTTTTGTGTTAAAACTAAAAAACTGGCTAGTTCAAGGGAAAATTTGAGGCGCAGACTTTATGGGGCGCCGGAAATCCTTTAACCCTAGCTAAACTGTGACGCATAAAGTGTGTATGTATGTATATATATATATATATATATATATATATATATATGTGTGTGTGTATATATATATATATATATATATATATATATATATATATATTTTAAATATAACAGTAGCAAATGAGCAAACTTATTTAAACAAATGAACCAATAAAAAGCTAAAAACTGAGCCCCATTCCAGCAGTCTTCGATCAGACAAGTTCTAATTGCACACTCCTGCCACTAGGGTGCAGGGAAACCTTCTCCAAAAGAGATGGCCCAGATTAGTGCTCAAGTTATACAAACAAAACTAGATTCAGGATGCCTGAATCTAGTCTTTGCTACAGCAACCAAGTCGCACCAATTTCAGAAAGAAACAGTTCAAATAAGCAGGCACAATAAGCCTTTAACCAGAAATTCCCAGCTCAGAAGGGCCGAATCTAGCCTCTCCTTCCACAAGAGATCGGACCACAAACCTTCTTAATGAAAATAACTGTCCCTGAAGCACTAGTGCTTTAACCAGAACTAATTCACTTTTAGAATAACAGACACTGAGCCTTCAATCAGCAATTCCCAACTACCTGTCTAAGCAACAGTGCAGACCACAAACCAACTGGTCTGGAGCCCAAGTGCTTAAACCAAAAGGCTTAGAGTAACAGTTACAATTTAATCAGGCTACTACCAAGCAGTAATAAATGGAGCAGAATAAATACAATTGAGTAATTTTCAGAAGAGCAAAAGCAAAATAAAGTGTAATTTTTTTTAGTAAAGTGCGAAGAGAGAAGAGGAAGGAGCAGAAGAAAAATTCAAGGAAGAACCTTAGTGGCTTGGCCTTCTCACATGTTCTCTCTGTATTAAGTAAAGTGAACACCAGACTGGGAGGGGTGTCCCAGATCAAGTTTACAGTAGGGGCGGGCAACTGCAAAGCCACCAACTGTAACGCCACCACAAGAATAGGATGGGGGAAGGGGGAAAAAACAGTTTCAGGACAGATGAGAAACGGAAAAGAATGCCAGAAAATATATAAAATAATTCAGTCAGGCAAAATTAAGATAATGCAGAACTCTGAAAGGTTAAAATGCCAAGAAAATATACTTATCAATGAGCAATATATTTCCAGATTGTTTGAGAATCACATTGCAGCCAGAACACCAGGAGTTTCCAACAGTGTATGCAGGAATTTATAGCATGGTGTTTGTTAGCTTTTTGCTCTTTCCCTCCTACTTGGTTTATAAATCTGTTGCTGCTTTTGGGATTCGTTTTTTTAACCATGCAAAAAAGTTTATGTAGTCTTCTGTGCCTCACATTTCTTTATAAACATGTTGTCATTGACAAAAATAGAAACATAAATGAATTGCCTGTAATTAATTTTTACCGTACAATAAACGCAAGTTAAACACTAGTTTGTATCAGAAAAAAAAACACTTATTACTGCATCTTTTAAACTGGACAAAACACAAACCAGAGAATCCCACAGGAGAAGTTTCATACACTGTTAAGAGATTATCAAAGTGAGTTATAGTTGCTACTGTTAGCATTCTCAGTAAATGTGAAAAAAGAAAAATTCCATGAGGTGGTAGTGCACAATAGTCTCAACATTTGAAGGCACACTGTGTATTTTAGGAAAGAGTTTCACCCAAACAGGGGAAAAAAACTGGTGGAGGTGGGCACTTATATGGGTTTAAGGAAAAAATAAAAAAATATATAGCAATTACATGTAGAACTGCAGAGACAGTAGTATAGCATAGAAGGTTAAGATAAGGTAAAAATATTTATTTTCAATTTACAACAGTAGTGGTCTTTTAAGAAGATCTTAGCTTCAGCTGTGTTATTTGTTGCATTTGCTGCTCCAGGATTGTAAGGTGTCCTTAATTACTTTGGGTTTTCTAATTGCTGAAAAGCGCTTCTAAGTTGAATATTCCAAGTATAAACAGCTTCCTACTTGTAAATGTATCTATTGAATTTTAGGTTATTTTTTAATTAGCCTTTTTTTTTTTTTTATTTTTTTTTGTTTTGTTTTTTTCAGGTTGGGCTATCAAAAGAAGCTCAAGATCAGATGAGAAAGATGCTGTGCCAGAAGGAATCCAATTACATCCGTCTCAGAAGAGCAAAAATGGACAAATCCATGTTCGTAAAAATAAAAACATTGGGAATTGGTGCATTTGGAGAAGTTTGCCTAGCAAGAAAAGTGGATACCAATGCCCTGTACGCAATGAAAACCCTGAGGAAAAAAGATGTGTTGTTACGAAACCAGGTAGCTCATGTAAAAGCTGAGCGGGATATCCTTGCAGAAGCAGATAATGAGTGGGTAGTTAGATTGTATTACTCTTTTCAGGACAAAGACAACTTGTACTTTGTGATGGACTATATTCCAGGAGGTGATATGATGAGCTTACTCATCAGAATGGGTGTGTTCCAAGAAGACCTGGCTCAGTTTTACATTGGAGAGCTAACTTGTGCAGTAGAAAGTGTTCACAAAATGGGCTTCATCCACAGAGATATTAAACCAGATAACATCTTAATTGATCGTGATGGTCACATCAAACTGACTGACTTTGGACTCTGCACTGGCTTTCGGTGGACTCATGATTCCAAATACTACCAGAGTGGTAAGAGAAAAAGCATGTCACCATTTGTCAGGCTCTTAGCAGTGTATAGCAACTGTAAAAGTAGAATTTGTCTCCAGTAAGAGTTTTAACACTCGCTTGCTACTGGCAGTCTTCTAGCAGGTGATCCAGTCACTTGAACTTCCTTTCCTCTAATTAAGCATAATATTCTCTGCTTCCACTCTCATAATATACAGTGAATATAAAAAGTGTACACACCCCTGTTAAAGTGCTAGTTTTTTGTGATATAAAAAAATGAGACCACAATAAATCATTTCAGAACTTTTCCCACCTTAAATCATTTCAGAACTTTTCCCACCTTTAATGTGCCTATAACCTGTACAATTCAATTGAAAAACAAATCTGTTAAGGGAAAAAAATATAAAAAAATTAAAAACTTAAACTAATACTTTGTTGAAGCCAAGCTGTTTTCAGGTAAGTGCCTCATTGGGGTTCGTTCTTATATTCTCTTAATTTAGTGTTCGTTTACATGTCATCCAGAAAGGGTGGGAGGCAGATTCCCCATAGAGATAGTCACGAACAGTGTATATTCTGTTTGGGTGCTTCTCACAACCATATGCAGTGTTGTGTCTGCAAGCATTTGTCCCTAAGACCTTGCATAGTCCCCTCACATCCTTGTCTTTTTACCTGAAAAATGAAGATCTAAAATTGTTTGCTCAAGATGCTATTGCAGTGTGTTCCTGTCCAGATGGTCATCCTCCAGCCAAGAAAAAGCCCCAAAAAATCAGGTCTAATACGGCTGCTGTCGGGCCTCCCTCTGATGTCTTTCTTGAAGCTCGCAGACGTCTGGAGGATCATCCAGTTGTTTCGGATTACTTTGCCACAACCCCACCAGAGGCCAACATGGATGCAACTTCTTGCATGTCCTCTGTGGCTTTTCAGATGTCTGCTCAAGATGTTGAGGGGGTAACCTCAGCTGATTATATTTGAGGGACTGAGAGAAGTTTCCTACTACACTGGTGGAGTGTCGCCAAGGATCCGACCCTCCTAAGGTCGTTCATGCAACGTCCCGCAGAAGAAGGAACAAAAAACATATTTCCCTTGCAGTTAGAGATCCCCAATGTAAATGGCAGAATTTTACTCGGGTGTTGTTTAATGCTTTAATGGCTTTAACTCTCCTCAAGGGGCCTCTGTGCCTGCTCCTCCCTGGTATTCTACTCCGCTTAAGACAACTAGGGAGCAAGAGTGTTCTGATGAGGATCTGGATTCTGGGGAAAATTCCTGATGCAGCTGATTTTCCTTCTAGGGCTGCTGTATTGGTTCTTTTCTGAGGTGTTCATTGTTGGCTTTGTCTTCAGCCTTTGCCTGATTGCATTAAGGCCAAATTATATGCTCCTCTAGATAAAAAGTATTTTTTAGCTCTGCTGCTGCTGAACGTTTTAAATCCCTCCAGGATAAGGGCAAGGCCTTGCAGGAGCTGAAACATACTTTTGTTTCTCTTGTCCTTAAGTTTGCATCATTACCCTTCTATGACACTAAGGATAATCACAAGGCTTTCTTTAGTTATGTTAGAAACCTGGGTGGGAATTCCCAGATATGCTCAGAATTAGTCCAAAATGACAAAAAATACACCAAACCCACAGACATTGCCAACATCCTAGCTGACAGGTTCAGTGCAAAGCCCCCCCCTTCCCCATCGAAAGGGCAAATATCTATCCCAGCAGAGTGCTGCCCCCCTGACATCTCAGATGCTCAGGTAAGAGCCGCCCTTTCCAAAGCAAAAAAACACAGCATCAGTGGGACCGGGCTGCGTCCTGCATGAACTCCAAGAAGAACTAAACCCAAACATAAAACTACTGTTCAGTCTCAGCCTTACTACAGGATATGTACCCAAAGAGTGGCATACAGCAACAGTGGTCCCTCTCCACAAAGATGGTGCCTCAATGGATCCTGGAAACTATCGCCCCATAAGCCTGACTAGCTTGGCCTGCAAAGCTATGGAAAGGATCATCATGGACCTCATAAATATATTTGGGACCTGCAGACACTGGATCCTACCCAGTTTGGCTTTAAGGGCAGATCCTGCCTCTTAAACCTGGTCGATTTCTTTGAAACAGTCACCAAGGCCATTGACGAGGGGAAGGTGGTCCACACAGCCTACCTGGACCTCGCAAAAGCCTTCGATACAATACCCCACTCAGGCATTATAGATAAGCTCACCAGCTTAAATATAAACCCCTATGGCACTAGATGGGTTGCAGACTGGCTCAAGGACAGAACCCACACTGTTAGAATTGCTGGAACCATGTCAGACTCCAAACCAGTTACAAGTGGCGTCCCACAAGGCTCAGTCCTGGGACCTCTCTTGTTCGGTATATATTTCTCGGAGGTACAGGCCAACACGGAAGGACTGTGGCTGACCAAGTTCGCAGATGACTGCAAACTGGGCGCCATAATCGACTCTCCAGCCAACACAAGCATCCTACAAAAGGGCCTCATAGAAACAGACAACTGGTGCCAGAGCCATGGCCTCAAGCTAAACGCCAAAAAGTGTATAGTCATCCCTTGGCAAAACAAAGTGCCCACAAATTACCACATAGATGGTAATCCATTAAGTACGGAAGAAGTAATTAGGGACCTGGGGACCCAAGTTAATAGCAATCTCTCATTCGACAACCACGTGGCCAAAGTGGTTAGAAAATCATTTTATATAGCCCACCTAATCATGAAATGATTCACATCTAGATCAGGGGAGGTCATCGTGCCTCTTTACTCATCCCTCATCAGGCCCATAATTGAGTACAATGCCCCTTTTGTGATGTACCTTACCAGACACCTGCAGTAACTGGAAAGACCCCAAAAGTACCTCACCAAGAGGATCAAAGGGCTCAAACAGATGCCATATGCTGCCCGGTTAAAGAAACTCCAGCTCTACTCAGTGGCATACCGCCTGCTCAGAGGCAATCTGTGCCTGACGTATAAAGCCATGTCCAACCCGGAATTAATGGACATGCTGCACCTCAGAAAATCTAAATCCCATCAAGCTACGCGCTCGAGAGACTTGAACCTCACTGAAATAAATAGGACATGCTGGAGGGACAGATTCATAACCCAGAGGCTCCCTTCACTCTGGAATAAAATCCCAGTCCAGGTTAGGCAGAGTCCCTCACTGACTGTCTTCAAGAGGAATCTTGATGAGTGGATGGGAGATCGTAGATTTACTCCAGGTATCACTTCTGTGTCACTGTTAGACAGATGCACAGTATACTAACCTCGAAAAAGGGCATAGCAAAATTCATTTTAAAATGGGTGGCGAAAGCCAAACACACTCTGGCTAGGCTTGTAAATGCCCTAGGGCAGATAGCCTAGTATGAACCTATGAAATCTTCTTTTGTTCGCAGACAGTCTCGCCCTCCAGCCAAGTGTAAAAAGGGTGCTAGATGGGTAGGTCTGTTCAAACCCCTGTTTCTCAGAAGCCTTCTTTTTAGAATAGACCACGTTCCATCTGACAATTGCCTCCTTTTTCCATTGGTTAGGTTGCCTTGTCTCTTAGTCTTTCTCTGGGCCTTCCCATTTGGTTAAAGATCACACAAGACTCCTGGGTTCTGTCCATAGTCTGTCAGGGGTACTTTATGGTGTAGAAATATCTCCTTCCTTTTCTTGGCATCCCTCAAACTCCTCGGGAACAGATTCCTGGCTTTCCAGAGGTGCTTTGTTCTTTTGACCCAGGGCAGCATTCAGGTTGTGCCCCCTGCTCAGGAAGGGAAGGATTTGTATTCAAGAATGCTTGTAGGTGTCCTTCAAGGATGCATCTGCAGTCATAACATATGGGTTGTCCTGCCTCAGGCAGCCCTTTGGTCGGCTGGATTCCAAAGTCTGGGTCTGGCCTCGGCTGATGTCGCACCTTCCCCGACGTCAGAGCGTCTGGGGTATAAAAGCATCAGCCGACACCATTTTCCTCTGTCTTTCTTGCCGCGCGGTGCCCGAAGCAGAAGCTGTTCGCAAGTGCCGGTCGGTCAGATGCAGTGATTTCAGCTACCGAAAACTTAGAAAAAGCTAAGTACCCCGTTGGGGACCCTTTCTTGCCTCAGCCGATGTCAGATAAAGTAAATAATTGTTTAACTTGTGGGAAACAAATACCTCATAAGGATTTCCATTCCTACTGCCTTCCTTGCTTAGGCCCAGACCACGACGTATCGTCCTGTTCAGCCTGTGCTTCCTTCAACCGACGAACTCTTAGACGTCGGTCGGAGTTTGCAGAGGATTTCTTTGGGGCTAGTTTTGCATATAAAATGCCGTCTGAGACTCCGACATCGCATTTGGTGAAAAAACGGAAGGACAAGGACCGACACTCGCGGCCTGCGGTTTCGGCTGAAACCACGATAAGGCCTACCGCGAGTGTCTCGGTTCGGCGAAACAGAGTCCTCTGAGATTCCTTCATCCGAATCCACTCAACCGACCACCGCGGCCTGGGAGGCCCCGGCTGAGTCGGCTACCGAGCTACCTACGAAACCAGTGCCCAGGATATGTCCGACACCATACCTTTGGACATATCTACTCCTGCACGTGGGGCAGCTAGGCCCCCTGCTTCCATGTCCTATAAGGCTTTTTCTAGGGCTAAAGCTGCTAAACTTTCTAAAGCTTTGCCTCCCAAGACTACATCCCAGAGGCCTTCCTCTAGTTCTCAGATCCTCAGCCTTGCAGAGGACCTTATTTCTTTAATTAGAGGTTCACAACCTCATCCGGACAGGGCCTCTCACCCTCCACCAGACAAAAGGCCCAGGACTGAGCCTTCTGACCCACACTCTTCAGATGAGTCCTCGGATGGTTCTAAGTTGTCAGACCACCAGGAGGAGGCTTATTCACCCTATGAGGATTCTGATACAGAAGAATCTATCCCTTCGGCCTCCCCTCCTGAAGAGTTTTCCTTTGGTGAGACTCTACACTCCATGAGAGAGCATTTTCAATGGCAAGGTCAGGATTTCTCTGATTCTAGAAAAAGATTAAGGACCTTTTTACATTAGCCTCAGCATAGGCCCTTAGCTATACCTCCTGTTTTGAATGTAATTGATGATGTGTACAATGATGTCAGTACAGCCCCTGATACTCTCCCCCCCCGTCCCCTGCCAAACCTGATAGATACTACAGGGTCCCGGATTCTCATTTTCATCTGTATAAAGCCCATTCTGCAGACCCAGAAACTATTACTCTGGGCCCTAAAGGGGTTGCGGCTGCCACTGCCAAAAATCCTCTACCTTCTGAAAGAGAGTCTAGAGCTTTAGAGAGATGGGGAAAGAAGGTATATACTTCTGCAACTCTTTCCGTCAGGGCACTAAGTTGTCAATTTCATATGATACAGTACCAAGAGTATTTGTTAGATGAACTGAACAAGAAGCTTTCTTCTCCTGAGCCCCTTGACCGTAAATCCCTTCAGGATTTGGTACACAACTCACAGCAGGTTGGTAATCATTTCTTAAAGTGTGGTTATGATGCATTGGAGGCTTCATTTAGGTCAGCTATGACTGGGGCAGTTATTCGTAGGCATGCCTGGCTGAAGGAACAATCTTTGCCAGACCATGTTAAAGCTAAACTCCTGGATGCTCCAATGGAGAAACAAAATTTATTTGGCTCCTCTGCTCAGGAGGTCTTAAAGTATGAAGAAAAGGCAAAATCTGTGCAAACAGTTAAGGATTTCCTACAAGTACAACCACCGAGATTCAGCAGAAACTGGCCTACTAAGAATTGGTCCTTTCCAGACTCGGACAGAGCCCAGAGAGGCAGGAACAGACGCCCCAGAGGCAGAGGCCAATCTAGGGGCTCTTACAGAGGCTGTCAGTGGCAGCCTGCCAACCAGAGAGGTAGTGCAACAGCAGCAACAACTACTACTACACCAGGACAGGCTCAATGACTTTACTCTGATTCCGCCCACCAGGGCTCAACTGGAAGCACCCTTGGGCAGAAAGCTTGCTTTATTCATGAAAAATTGGCATTATATTACAAGGGACACATGGACACTGCAAATAATAGACAAAGGATACAGGTTCCACTTCCACACTTTGCCAAAAAGAAACGGAATGCCAAACCTACCACCAAATCAGAGGGCAGAGGCTTTAAAGCAGATCAACAACTTGCTTCAAATGAAAGCTATAGAAAAGGTACCACTTTCAGAGCAAGGCCAAGGATTTTACTCCAGACTATTCCTTGTACCAAGAAAAGAAAATCAATGGAGGCCTATTCTCGAATTGTCTGCACTGAATACTTACCTCATTGTGCCAAAATTCAAGATGCTGACCCTACAGCAACTTCTTCCCATGTTGGGTAAGGAGTCTTGGCTGGTGACTCTAGATCTCAAGGAGGCATACCTGCACGTCCCTATTCGACCAAACTGCAGAAGACACGTCAGATTTCTTGCAGGATCAGAGCATTATCAATTCTCAGCATTGCCCTTTGGCTTATCTACTGTGCCCAGAGTATTCATGAAATGCCTGGCATCAATAATTGCACACGGCAGACTTCAGGGGATTCAAATCTACCCTTATCTGGACGACTGCCTTATACAAGCGGACAACAAGGTAAATTTGATAAAAGACTTGGCCTATGCCATCCACCTACTACAGGCATTGGGATACACAGTCAACATCCAAAAATCAAGACTGGTTCCATCCCAAAGGATAACCTTTCTGGGTGCGGATCTAGACACAACAACCCAAATGGCCTTTCTCAGAGGAAAAACAAAAACAACTTCCGGATTACTTCTTGAATCTGACAAGACAAGCTCAGCTTACTGCAAGGAAAATCCTGCAGGCCCTGGGTTACATGGCATCCTGCATAATTCTGATACCACAGGCCAGGCTGCATATGAGAAAATTACAATGGTATCTAAGGAGTGTATGGTCTCAACACAGTCACAGTTTGGAAACTTTGATACCAATCATTCCTTGCCTTCAAAAGGAATTCCTGTGGTGGGCTCAGGCCTGCCAGTCCAACAGAGGGTTGCCTTTCAACAAACCAAAAACAAAACAAACCATCACCACGGATGCTTCAGACCGAGGATGGAGAGCACACATGGAGGGCAAATGTATCCAAGGCCTATGGTCTCAAGGACAGCTACACATGCACATAAACCAAAAGGAAATGCTGGCAGTGATGCATGCAATCGAGGCTTTCAAACCCTTCCTCCATCAAGGCCACCTGTTAATAAGGACAGACAACACCACGGTCATGTGGTACATAAACAAGCAGGGAGGCACACTCCTACCCTCTATGCCGGCTGGCTATGAATCTATGGGAGCTATGCCTGAAACTCAATATCCAACTGCAGTCCCAGTTCGTGCCAGGAAAGGAAAATACACTGGCAGACAGCTTAAGCAGAACTACCATGGATGCACACGAATGGATGCTGCACCCAGACATCTTCCAACTCATAACAAAGGCATGGGGAACGCCGGAGATAGATCTGTTAGCCTCCCCCCTCAACCATCAACTGAGGACATTCTGCTCAAGGACATACCACCCACAAGCATGGAGGGTGGACTCTCTCTCTTTCAGCTGGAAAGCTCTAAAAGTATATGCCTTCCCACCTCTCCCTTTAATGTACAAGGTTCTACTGAAGATCAGGGAGGAACAGCCAAGAGTGATTCTGATAGCTCCAGAGTGGCCAAGGCAACACTGGTATCCACTATTGAGGAGCATGTCACAGGCAAAACCATGGCCTCTCCCCTATGGCCTCTTCTGATGCAGAACAATTTCAAGATCATGCATCCCAACTTAAAAACATTGCAGCTAACTGCCTGGAAAATCCCTTAAATCCAAAACAAAATGTTTTATCACAGAGAGTGAAGGACATTATCATGGAAGCTCGCTGGCCTTCCACAAGGAAGACATACTCAGCTAAATGGAAAAGATTTTTCATTTGGAACACATCAAAAGGCTTAGATGTGACAGTGGCAAGCATGACACATATTCTGGAATACTTAGCAGAACTGTTCCACAATGGCCTTTCCTATTCTTCCATTAAGATTCATGCCTCAGCAATTTCAGCAGAATACAATGTGGATCCACCTATCTTCTCACACCCTCTCCTCAAGCAATTTCTGAGAGGGATCAAAAATATCAAACCTCCAAGAAAACCCCCTTTACCTGCTTGGGATCTCAACTTTGTCTTGGAGAAACTAACACTTCCTCCCTTTGAACCAGCAGCAACAGCGGATCTTCAGTTTCTGTCTTGGAAAACTGCATTCCTTCTGGCAATAACTTCAGCAAGAAGAGTATCTGAGTTACAAGCATTAATGGCAGTACAGCCATTTCTTATCTTCCATCAGGACAAAGATACACTAAGAACTAACCCTACTTTTATGCCAAAGGTGGTATCTAGGGTGTCCTTGAACCAAGCTATTCACTTGCCTACGTTCTTCCCAAATCCACAGAATAGAGGGGGAAAACGTCTGCACACCCTGGATATACACAGACAACTATGCTACTACTTGGACAGAACTAAAAGTAGCAGAAAAACTGAGCAACTATTTGTAGTGCATGCTGCTGGGGTGCAAGGAAAAGCAATTTCCAAACAGACAATTTCAAAATGGATAGGAAATTGCATTCGATTTTGTTACTCCTTTCATGGAAAGTCAGTTCCTGCAAACATCAGGCCTCATTCCACAAGGGCCACGGCCACCACTACAGCCTTCCTACGAGGGGTGGCTACCAAGGACATTTTAGAAGCTGCTACTTGGAGCTCCATGCATACATTTACCAAACATTACAATCTACCTTTATACTCCAGATCCAGAGCAGGCTTTGCTACTGCAGTCCTGCAGGGGATCTTAACTACACCATCTTTTTCTTAGTACCTCCTCCCCCAGATTGGCTATGGTATTCTACCCATATGTTATGACTGCAGATGCATCCTTGAAGGACATAGTACAGTTTTGTACCTACCATAAATGTAGATGTCCGATAGGTATGCATCTGCAGTCAGGTTTACCCTCCCTCCTACCCCTCTGTGGTATTCCTAGGGGGTTTACCCCTCTTTTAGCTAGCTGGGGGAATCTATTATGGTGCATTTGTGGTGTGTATATATATATATATATATATATATATATATATATATATATATATATATATATATATATATAATTTTGCAAATGTTTGGAATTCTATTGCATTTATCCAAATTTAGCCTTCCTAGAGGGCACCTGGCATCTGGGGCAAGAAAAACTGAGGAAAATGGCGTCTGCTGGTGCTTTTATACCCCAGACGCTCTGACGTCGGGGAAGGTGCGACATCAGCCGAGGCCAGACCCAGACTTTGGAATCCAGCCGACCGAAGGGCTGCCTGAGGCAGGACAACCCATATGTTATGATTGCAGATGCATACCTATCGGACATCTACATTTATGGTAGGTACAAAACTGTACTTTCCTAGGAAGGAGGGCACCTGGAGATCAGTTTTGGACTTTTGTCAGCTCAACACCTTTCTAAAGGTCCCCTCTTTTTGAATGTTTTCACTTCATATTTTGTCCCCTGCCCCCTCCAGGTATTTCTGGTATCCCAAGACGTCAAGGATGCCCTCCTTCACATTCCTATCCATCTGCTTTTCAGGAAATGTTTGCATTTCTCTGTTTCTTCCTTGTATTTTCAGTTTTCTGCTTTGCCCTTAGGCTCTCTACTTCCCCAAGGATATTCACCAAATGCCTTGCTCTTGTCATTGCCTTTTGCAGGATGAGAGAGGTTCAGTTCTTTTCTTGTTTGAGAGATTTTCTCATTTGGGCCTCGTTCTCCTGAGGTTCTGCTTCAGGACCTAGTGTTTATTGATGTCCTTCATGGATGCATCTGCAGTCATAACAACTGGGTTGTCCTGTCGTCAGGCAGCCCTTCAGTCGGCCGGATTCCAAAGTCCGGGTCCGGCTTCGGCTGATGTCGCACTCCACCCGACGTCATCTCTGTTGGTCTTCGGGTATAAAAGCATCAGCCGACGCCATTTTCCTCAGTCTTTCTTGCCGCCTGGCGCCCGAAGCAGAAGCTGTTCGCAAGTGCCGGTCGGTCGGATCCAGAGATTACTTCTACCGAATACTACTTCGAAGACTTCTAAAGCTAAGTACCCCGTTGGGGACTCTTTCTTGCCTCAGCCGATGTCAGAAAAAGTTAACAATTGTTTAACCTGTGGGAAACAAATACCTCATAAAGATTTCCACTCTTACTGTCTGCCTTGTTTAGGCCCAGCCCACGTAGCAGCCTGTTCGCCTGTGCTTCTTTCAACCGACGAGCGCTTAGGCGTCGGTCGGAGTTTGCAGAGCAGTTTTCGGTTCTGATTTTGCGTACATTATGCCGTCGGATCCTCCGACTACCCAATCTACCAAAACGCAAAGATAAACACCGACACTCGCGGTCCCGGGTTTCGGCGAAACCATGGTTAAGCAAACGCGAGTGTCTCGGTTTCGGCGAAACCGAGAAAACTGATCTAAGTACAGCTGAACCTATTCCTACAACTGAGGCCCCTGCTACAACTCTTGAATCGACCTCAGAAATTTTACCCACTACGGTGGTTGACTTATCAGACACCATCCCTTGGATGTCTCTACCCCAGCACGTGGTGCTGCTAGGCCTCCAGCAGCCATGTCCATTAAGGCCTTCGCCAGGGCTAAAGCAGCCAAGACTACTAAAACAGTGCCTGTTATTCCCCCCACATCCAGGCCCTCTTCTAGTTCCCAAATGCTTACTTTGGCAGAAGATTTAATTTCTTTAATCAGAGGATCTCAATCTCACCCAGATAGGGCCTCTCAGCCCCTAGAGAAGAGACCTAGGGCAGAGCCCCCTGAGCCAGTGTCCTCTGATGAATCTGCTGATGAATCAGACATAACTGACCAGCCAGAGGCTCCCTTCTCCAATTTTGAAGATTCTGATGCTGAAGAATCCATTCCAGCTGCTTCCCCACCAGAAGAATTCTCCTTTGGGGAAACCTTGCATGCCATGCGAGAACAGTTCCAATGGCAGCAACAGGATTTTTCAGACTCCAGAAAAAGACTTAGGACCTTTCTGCACCTCCCACAGCACAGGCCCTTAGCTATACCTCCTGTTCTCTCTGTGGTGGATGATGCTTTCAATGATGTTTGCTCCGCTCCAGATTCTTTACCCCAGCCCCTGCCAAACCAGACAGATTTTACAGGGTGCCAGATACTCATCACCACCTTTACAAGGCCCCACTTGCAGACCCAGAAACTATATCCCAGGGTCCCAAGGCAGTAGCATGACCATAGCTAAAACCCTACTCCTCCTGAAAGGAAGCAAGGTCATTAGACAGATGGGGTAAAAGGTCTACACTTCAGCTACTCTCTCAGCTAGAGCTTTAAACTGTCAGTTTCACATGATACAATACCAAGAGTTTATGCTTGATCAGTTAACTAAAAACTAACCACTGATGAATCTCTTGATAAGAAATATGTATTAGAGATGGTAAATAACATACAACAGGTTAGCAACCATTCCTTAAAATGTGGCTATGATGCACTGGAGGCTTCATTTAGATCAGCCATGACAGGCACAGTGATAAGAAGGCATGCATGGCTAAAGGAACAAGCTTTAGCGGATCATGTTAAAGCTAAGCTGCTAGATGCTCCTATGGACAAGGCAAGTTTGTTTGGTACACCTGCCCAGCAGGTTATGAAGAAAATGGAAGAAAAGGCAAAATCTGTTCAAACTGTTAAAGATTTCTTGCAGGTTCAAACCCCAAGGTTTAGCAGGAACTGGCCTGCCAAAAATTGGTCCTTTCCTGACTCCACAAAATTTCAAAGGCGCAGCCATAGGCGTTCCAGAGGCAGAAACCAATCCAGAGGATGTGCCTACAGAGGACGACAGTGGCAAGGTAACAACAGAGGCACAGACACAGCCACTGCCACTACATCAGCACAACCACAGTGACTTAACCCTAAATCCGCCTACCAGGGAACAAATAGCAGCTCCTCTAGGCGGAAAGTTAACCTTATTTTCAAGGAACTGGCACTGCATAACAAAAGACAAGTGGATTTTACAAACCATAGATCAAGGTTACGGTTTCACTTCCACACTTTACCAGTCAAAGAGGAATGCCAAATCTACCTCCAAATCAAAAACAGAGGCTCTACAGATAATGGAGTTAGCAAACATGAGAGCTGTGGAAAGAGTGCCAACAGCAGAGCAAGGAAAGGGTTCTATTCCAGACTATTCCTAGTTCCAAGAAAGGAAAAAGTTGGAGACCAATTCTCGCCCTGTCCACCTTAAATACATACATCATTGTCCCAAAATTCAAAATGCTGACCCTACAGCAGCTTCTTCCCATGCTGGGCAAGGAGTCTTGGCTGGTAACTCTAGATCTCAAGGAGGCATACCTGCACGTCCCCATTCGACCAATCTGCAGAAGATACCTCAGATTTCTTGCAGGATCAGAGCACTATCAATTCTCAGCATTGCCCTTTGGCTTATCTACTGCCCAGAGTATTCACAAACTGCCTGGCACGACTAATCCCCCATTGCAGACTACAGGGAATTCAAATTTACCCATACCTGGGCGACTGCCTGCTACAAGGGACAACAAAAGCAAGCTGACAACAGATTTACAAAGGGTCATTTACTTGCTACAAGCACTGGGATACAGTCAATTTACAAAAGTCAAGGCTGATACCATCCCAAACAAGGACATTCTTGGTGCGGAATTGGACACAGTAAAACAAATGGCATTCCTGACTACAGAAAAACAAAAGAACTTCCTCTTTACTTCTTGGCACTAACAAAACTGAACAAGTTAACAGCAAGAAAAGTACTGCAGGCCTTGGGCTTCATGGCATCATGCATAATCTTGGTTCCATTTGCCAGACTACATATGAGAAAACTACAGTGGTACCTAAAGAATTTATGGTCCCAACACAGACACAGTCTAGAAACAGAAATCCCACTAATTCCATGCTTAAAACAGGAGTTCCTATGGTGGGCTCAGGCATGCCAGTCAAACCCAGGCCTACCCTTTCGCAGATGTCAAGCAAGCCAGACCATCACAACAGGCGCTTCAGACCTAGGATGGGGGCCCACATGCTGGACAAATGCGTGCAAGGATTGTGGACACAGGATCAACTTCACCTGCACATCAACCTAAAAGAAATGCTGGCAGTAAAACTGGCAATCCAAAAGTTCAAACCATTTCTCAAGGAGGGCCAGTTGATGATAAGGACAGACAACACCACAGTCATGTGGTACATCAACAAACAGGGAGGCACTCATTCATACCCCTATGCAGAATGACCTTGGAGCTGTGGACCCTGGCACTCAGCTACAACATCCAGTTACAGGCAATATTTGTACCGGGAAAGACAATACTCTAGCAGACATTAAGCAGAACCACTTGGATGCCCAATGGAAGCTGCACGGACATCTTCAAGACCATCTCAAAGAAATGGGGAATGCCACAGATAGACCTATTCGCATCACCTCTCAATCACCAGCTCAAAAATATCTGCACAAGGACATTCCACCCACTAGCATGGAAAGTGGATTCGCTCTCCTTCAACTGGAAAGGCCTAACAGCATATGCATTCCCACCTCTTCCTTTGATACACAAGGTACTACTGAAAATCAAGGAAGAGCGTCCAAGGATAATCCTGATAGCTCCGAACTGGCCAAGACAACACTGGTACCCACTACTGAGGAGCATGTCTCCGGAACAATATGTGGCCAATACCCTGATGCCTTTGATGTTAACTCAGAACAACTACAGCATCATACATCCAAACCTAAAAGCGTTGCAACTAACTGCATGGAACATCACATAGCAGCAGCTAATCCAGAACTTTCCCAAAGAGTAAAAGACATTATTCTTGAAGCACAGACCTTCAACAAGAAGGAACTATGCTGGAAAATGGAAAAGGTTTGTCATTTGGAGTACAGAAAGAGGAAAAGATGTGTCAAACATAGATATGCCTAACATTCTGGAGTATCTGGCGAACTTCTTCATTCAGGCCTGTCCTACTCCTCCATCAACATACATACATCACCTATTTCAGTAGAATACAGCTTTGATCCACCTGTTTTTTCACCCTTTGCTCAGGCAGTTCCTCAGAGGAATCAAGAATGTAAAACCTCCAAGGAAACCACCATTACCAGCTTGGGATTTGAACTTTGTGCTAGAAAAATTGACACTATCACCCTTTGAACCAGCAGCAACAGCAGACCTACAACACCTGTCATGGAAAACTGCTTTCCTACTGGCAATTACTTCAGCAAGGAGGGTTTCAGAACTACAGGCCTTAATGGCAGTGCAACCCTTCTAATCTTCCACCAAGATAGAGTGTCCATGAGGACTAATCCTACATTTATGCCCAAGGTGGTATCCAGAGTGTCTTTAAACCAGGCAATCCACCTACCTACCTTCTTTCCCAACCCACAAAACAGAGGGGAAAGAATACTGCATACCTTGGATGTACATAGACAGCTACGCTACTACTTGGACAGAACAAAAATAGCAGAAAGACTGCCCAACTTTTTGTAGCCTATGCAACAGGAAGGGCAGGAAAACCTATTTCAAACAGACAATCTCCAAATGGATAGGAAATTGCATACGATTCTGTTACTCCTTCCATGGAAAACCAATTCCACAGAACATAAGACCTCATTCTACAAGGGCAGCAGCCACTACCACAGCCTTCTTACGAGTGGCAACCAAAGACATTATTGAGGCTACTTGGACCTCCGTGCATACATTTGCCAAGCATTATAATTTGCCTCTATATTCCAGATCGAGCAGGGTTTGCCACTGCTGTACTGCAAGGGATCCTAAACACACCATAATCTACTTTTATCCTCCTCCCCTAGTTGGCTATGGTATTCTACCCAGTTGTTATGACTGCAGATGCATCCATGAAGGACATAGTACAGTTTTGTACCTACCATAAATGTAGATGTCCGAACTGGATAGCATCTGCAGTCAGGATTACCTCCCTCCTTCCCTCTGTGGTACTCCTAGGGTGTTTACCCTCCTAATAGCTAGCTGTTGGAAGTCTTTATGGTGTATTTGTTTGTATATATGTACATACATGCTTATTGTTGTGTTTACCTCTATCTATTTGGAAACATTGGCATCTATCCAAATTTTAGCCTGCAAGAGGGCTTCTGGCATCTGGGGCAAGAAACACTGAGGAAAATGGCGTCGGCTGATGCTTTTATACCCGAAGACCAACAGAGATGACGTCGGGTGGAGTGCGACATCAGCGAAGCGGACCGGACTTTGGAATCCGGCCGACTGAAGGGCTGCCTGACGACAGGACAACCCAGTTGTTATGACTGCAGATGCTATCCAGTTCGGACATCTACATTTATGGTAGGTACAAAACTGTACTTTTTCGTGCTGCAAAGTTTGTGGTTCACCATAAACTTACAAGAAATCAGTCTTGGTTCCTTCTCTGGATTATGTTTTTCTCTGTTGCAGGATCCAAACCATTCCCATGCTGGGATCCCTGCCTTCCCCCAAGGCTCTCGCTTTTTTTCTAGTGTCATCTTCAAGTGGCTTCAGTCAAAGACAAGGACTTTCTCAGAGTCCTCCGGTTTATGGCTTCCACTGTTCCTGTGCTGCCTCCTGCAAGGCTCCATATGAAAGAACTTCAGTGGTACCTCAAGTCAGGTGTAGTTTCAACACAGTCATCCCCTGGACTTTTTAATTCCCTTCCTTCCCTGTCTCAGCTTTAAGCTTCAGTGGTGGATTCATCAGTTTTCTCTCAACCTGGAGCTTCCTTTCCAACTTCCAGTCCCAACTCAGGAGCTCTTTTTGGATGCCTGAAACAGGTGATGAGGATCTTCCTTCGGTTCTGTCAAGGTCCACAGTCTCTGGCCTGTTCATCAGAGGTCAGGCCCTCCTCCTGTATCTTCAGGCTTCCATATCCTCCATCTTCCCTGGCCCCTCAAAGTTTTCCCAGACAATTACACAGTGATGCATGTCAACAAGCAAGGGGGTCTATGATCCTACCTTTTTTTTTCAGGCTCTCCCTTCAGGTCTGGAATCTAGCTGTCCAGTAGCAAGCAACTCTTCAGGCTGTCTGCGTTCCCTCAGAGCAAAATAGTGGCAGACTCTTTGAGCAGGTCCAGCACACAAGCTCAAAAATGGATGCTTCACAGAAGTGTGTTTCAGGACATCGTCTCTCAGAGTGTATTTCTCAGGTAGATCTCTTTGGCTCCACTCTAAACAAACAAATTACTCTCTTCTGTTCAGAGTAACAAGTCCTCTGGCTTGGAAGGTGGACGCCCAATCTTTTCCTTGGAAGGGGATGATGTTAAGTTGTCAATCTCGCCTTCATTCTTGCTTGATGGGTTCGGAGCCGATCCTCGGCTCCTAAATCACTGCTAAGCTCGAGAGTCACTTTTACCAGCTCGAGGCAGCCCCATATCCCATGATGCAAGGTAAGTACCCAGATCTCGTTTGCCGCTTCGCTGATGAGGTCCTCCTTTTACCAGCTCCTGGTAAGTGATTTATACACTACTGCTTTTGCCCCTTTTTTAGTTTAAAGTTAATTTTAAACTTAAATTTAATAGTTTTAGACTAGTTTTAGTCCTTTTCTGACTAGAATTCCCTCTCTCCTTTAAAGTTTTTAGTCAGGCCTTCTCCCATCCCACCCCCCCCCCCTTGTTAGGGTGTGTGTGTGTGTGTGTGTGTGTGTGTGTGAGAATAGTTTTTTTCTCATTTTTGGAATTATAATATTTCTTGGACAGGTGTTCTGTGTGTGTGTTTTTACACCATGTCTAAGGAAAGGGTCTCCGGCTTTAAGAAGTGTGACTCGTGCTGTCAGAAGATGTCTCTGACAGACGGTCACACTTCTTGCTTATACTGCCTGGGACCTCTCCACCTGCAGGACTCCTGTGCGATTTGTCATTCTTTCAGCCAGAGAGTCCTGCAGGAAAGGAGAAACAAGCTGATTTTGAGGGGCCTACTTAAGCCGGAGGGCTCTCCGGCTAAGTCGGCTCCATCCAAGGCTTCCAAGTCTTCCAAGGCCCAGGCTTCTGTGTCCAAGCCTGCGGCCTCAGCTCCGACTCTTTCAGAGTCGAGATCGCTCGGCTGGAGCGATCCTGGTTACACAAACCTTCGGCACGGTGGCTATCGGTGCGATTCTGGTCGCCGGTGTCGGCGCCCGATCGGTTCCGATCACCATGTGGCTCAGGCATCGGTGTCGGCTCCGACCGGCTCCGACACCCTTACTTTATGTCTGTATCGGCTCCGGAGCCGATGCATCGAAACTTTCTGTCGGTGCAGATAAGTTGTCGGCTCCGACAGTTTCCATGGTCTCTTCGGCTCCGATGGTTCCCGAGGAAGAGGTCAGGTCCCCTTCCTTGGAGCCGATACTTTCGGCTCCATCTCCTCTCCTCTCGGGCAGCCATCGGGCCGGTCATCCAGGCTTTCTGACCATGATTTAGAGAGTGGTCAGTAGATTGTTAAAATCACAGGCACTGGCCCAGATGCTACATAGTCCGTCTCAACAGGCGACTATTAGTCCACACCCATTGCAGTTCCTCCTTGACTCTACCCCAGAGTTTGGAGTTGGAGTCTTGAATGGTTTCTACTAGGGCTGAGGACAAATACCCCTCCTTCTGCTCCTTCAGCCTCTACTCTTATCTCCTCTTGAGACCTTCCTTAGAGGGATTCGGTGGTCGGGCTTCCTGGTCTCCTCCGAGGGGTGAGTGGCATCGGACCCTTGTCAGACCCCTCTTCCCCTTGGAGCCTCGGCCTTGGTGAGCTCGGCTCCGACATCTGCCTCGGAACCTTCCCTTCGGTGGGTCCTGGAGTTCCTGGTTCTTGAACGGGTTCTCTCGGACCTCCCTGGGAGGGAGCCGAGGTGATGAAGAGTGTGCTGGCCACTGGACTCAGCCAGCAGTCTGTTCCTTAGCTCCTCCGCTATGGTGCCTGTCGATATCTCTGCCACTTCTCTTGCTCCCGGACCCAGAGATCCTCGGCCTCAGGTTTCCCCACTGGGAAGAACCCCCTCTTCCGAGGATTCTCCCCCTCAGTCAGGGGACCCTCAAAGAGGACCTGTAAGAGGAAACACGTAGACTCCCCGAGTCTATCACTTCAGATACTGACTTAGATGAGTCAGAGGGATCCCCAAGATCCCCTCTGAGGATGTCTCCTTTTCAGACATCCTAGAACTCCTTAGACAGAGGGAAAACTGGCCCACCAATAATCCCTCTGAGGATCAGTCGGTATACCTGGGCGTTTGGATCTCGGCCCTCCACCTCCTGGGTGTCTCCGCCTTCGACCCCTTATGCAGGTTATTGCTTTCGAAGGCGTGGGCTGCTCCTGGCTCTGTAGAGCCAGTCCCTAGGAGGCCTTCTAAATTTATTACTGCCCCGTCGGACAAGCAATTCCTCACGAAAGGTGTCCCTGCTGATGCCATGGTGGTGGCGGCTGCCACTAAGAAGGAACTTGCAGATCCTTCCGTACCTGTCCATCCTCCTAATAAGGACTCTAGGACCATGGATAGGTATGGTAAGCGGATGTTCTCTTCAGCGACCTTTGCTATCGTTAAGCTGAACTACCTTTGTCACTTCACCAGACTCCAGAGGGATATCCTTAAGGAGCTAGGTGAAGTAGTACAGATCCTACAGCTGCAGGGGCTCAAGAAAAAATTGCTTCAGCTAGGAACTCTTAATTCTATTGCTAACTCCTCCATGACTGATATCATATGCTGCAGATGGAGGCGAGTAGGGCCAGGTACAGGTGTGGCTCTTAGGCGCCAAGCCTGGATGCGGCTCTGTAATTGCAGATCCCTTTAAGGCATCCTTCACAAACTCTCCCTTTGATGGGTCAGCTTTGTTTGGCCCTCAAGTGAAGGAAGCGTTGACCAGGTGTGAGCAGGACGGCAAGACTCTTTCTGCCGTAGGGGTGTTTTCCACCCTTCTAGACCTTACCCCAAAGGGCAGAAGGGTGGCAAAATGTGGTTCATAAAATCCCAAGGAGTCACGCCGATTCACGTGGTCAGTTTACCCCTAGAGGCAGAGGGGTAACAATAACAGGCGCCGCTCTAGAGGCAGGGGGGTCCACAAAACCAGGGAAGCAGAGAGCCTCTCTCTGACAAGCCCTTTCAACATCCCTGAGATGTTGCCCGGCTGTCCGTCCTTGGAGGCAGTCGGGGAAGACTATCGCTGTACCCAGAAGCCTGGCGTTCCCTCACTCAAGACAGATGGGTACAGTCGATCATATCCGAGGGTTACAAAATTCCTTTCGAGGAAAGTCCTTTCTATCACTCAAATTCCCTTCCAGATGTACCACCCGGTCTAAGGGAAATTGCAGAGTTAGAAGTCTTAAAACTACTGCAAAAAAGAGCCATTCAGCCAGTTACAACAGATCATTCAGAGCACGGAATCTACTCAAGGTTCTTTTTGGTCCCCAAAAGGCGGAGACTGGAGACCAATATTGGATCTCAGCAGACTCAAGTCGGTGAGGAAGACAAGATTCCGAATGGTCACTCTTCAGTCAATTCTGCCCTTCTTACAGAAGGACAGCTGGATGTGCTCAATAGATCTTCAGGATCGTACTATCACATAAAAATTCACAGGCGGCTCCAGGAGATTTCTCCACTTTCGGCTGGGGTCCAGTCATTTCCAGTTCAGAGCCCTGCCCTTTGGTCTCACTACAGCCCCCAGAGTGTTCACCAAATGTATGGCAGTGGTAACGGCTCACCTGAGACGTCAAGGATTCCAGGTGTTTCCGTATCTCGACGACTGGCTCCTTTCAGCCACCACCAGGCATCAGCTTCTTCAAGCCAGGGATTATACAATAAATCTTTGCTCTCCAATTGGGCATCTCGATCAACTCAGGAAAATCCTCCTTATTGCCCTGCCAGTCTATTACTTTCATAGGCGCAAACTTAGACACTGTTCGGATGTCAGCTACCCTTACAGATCAAAGAATCTCAGACATTCAAAGTCAAGTCAGGATCATTCTAGCCAGCAAGAAGGTACAGGCCAGAATGGTTCTAAAGGTGTTGGGCCTCATGGCTGCGGCCATTACCCTTCCCCTGGCTCGCTTCCATATGCGCCTTCTTCAGTGGATGTTGTTCACTCAGTGGTCTTACCAACAACTTCCGATGCGTCACCAGATACTGGTGACTCCGATATGCAAGAATCATCTTGCTTGGTGGATTTCTTCTCCCCAGATTCACCAAGGCAGACCCTTTGTACCCACATCCCGGTAGCCACTGTCACTACGGATGCCTCCTGATCGGGTGGGGGCATTATCAGGGCAGGATGGTTCATGGGGCGTGGCAACCTTTGAATACCACCTGCACATAAATGTCCTAGAGATGAGAGCAGTGCTTTTAACGTTGCAAGCCCTCAGTGACTTTCTTCCCTTAGGGACAATTGCAGTCCACACAGACAACATGTCTGTAGTGTGGTATATCAACAAACAGGGCGGAACCAAGTCCTACCCCTTGTGTCGGCTCAGACTTTGGCAGTGGGCGATCTCCTCTCATCGGTTTCTGGTAGCAGCATATCCTGGGAAAACCAACATTTTAGCGGACAGATTGAGCAGAGCTATTATCATGCCTCACGAGTGGTCTCTCAAACAATCTATAGTGGAAGAGATTTTTCTGGAATGGGGTGCCCATGTTGCGATCTTTCGCTACTCCCCAAAACAGCAAATGCCCAGATTTCTTCTCTCTTCCCACTGCCAGGCCATCCCCCCAGAGACGCTCTGACCCAGGATTGGCCCCAGGGACTTCTTTATGCCTTTCCTCTGATCCCTCAAGTTATCCAGAAAGCAGCCGTTATGAGAGCCAAAATGATTCTCATTGCTCCTTATTGGCCTCGACAAATTTGGTTTCCGTTCCTCCATCGTCACCTTTTGTTGCAGCCGTGGCATCTGGACCCAGTGCCAGATCTTCTGATTCACCAATCCGGTCAGCTGCACAGGTCTATCCCTTCTCTCAACCTCACAGCATGGTTGCTCCACTTCCTTCCTTAGCCAGGCTTCCCATGATCTCTAACCCTGTTAGAGACATCATAGTAACTTCCTTAAAATCCTCCACTAGGAGGATTTATACTAACAAATGGAAACGTTTTTCTTATTGGGCTAAAGCCAAAATATTGATCCTTCACTGCTCCAGTACAAGCAGTTTTGGATTTCTTAGCGGAGATTTTTCACGGGCTCCTCTTCCTCCACAGTCAAAGTTCAATTGGCCGCTATCTCGAACTTTCATGTCGGGTTCGCAGATCACAACATTATGTCCCACAGGCTTTGTAGAGCCTTCTTGAAAGGAATCTTCCTCCTGAAACCTCCAGTTAGGAGTCCTCCTCCTCAATGGGACCTAAATTTAGTGCTGACATCCTTGATTCTTCCTCCCTTCGAGCCAGCTGTTTCTTGTTCCCTGAAATTCCTTTCATGGAAAACTTTATTCCTGGTTGCTATTACTTCTGCTAGGAGGGTGTCTGAACTTCATGCTCTATCTGTTCGCCCCCCCCATTTGGTCTTCCATAAAGACAGGGTATCATTGAGAACTAATCCGACCTTTTTGCCTAAGGTCGCCTCAAAGACTAATTTGAATCAGGCTATTGATCTCCTGTATTTTTCCAAACTATGCAAACAGATCTGAACAAAAATTGCATTATCTTGATGTCCACCGCCAACTCAGATATTATTTGGACAGAACAAAACAATTCAGGAAATCCGATCAACTCTTTGTTTCCTATGCTGATAACAAGAAAGGCCTTCCTGTCTCAAAAGTGGCCTTGTCTAGATGGCTTTCTTCCGTCATCTCTGAAATTTATCAGCTCAGGGGAAAACAGCTGTGCTTGAAACCTAAAGCACATTCAACCAGAAGCTTAGCCACTTCCACAGCTTTTCAAGCTAGACTTCCTTTAGACACTATTTGTGCAGCAGCCACTTGGGCCACTCCTCATACATTTGTTTCCCATTACAAATTGGATTTGGCCTCCAGGGATAGAGCCAGTTTTGGCTCTACAGTTCTCAAGAGTCTGTTCATTGAGCCGCCCAGGATATAGGTGCTAGGGACGCAGTCCCATCAAGCAAGAATGAAGGCGAGATTGACAACTTAACATTGAGAAGTTATGTACCTACCATAACGTTCCATGTTAGTTGTCTTCTCTCGCCTTCTTTCTTGCGACCCTCCCTCCTTCCCCCAGGCCTGGACAGACCTTCTCTACAAGGAATTATGCTTCTGAAGTCCATACAAGGCTGGTCCTTCTACCATCCTTCAGGTTTTTTTCTCTCCTTTCTTCCTTTGGGAAGTTATTATGCTAGGTGCTATTGCCTTTTGTTATCAAACGAGATCTGGGTACTTAACGCCTTGCATCATGGGATATGGGGCTGCCTCGAGCTGGTAAAAGTGACTCTTGAGCTTAGCAAGTGCCGAGTCGGAGCCGAGGATCGGCTCCGAACCCATCAAGCAAGAAAGAAGGCGAGAGAAGACAACTAACATGGAACGTTATGGTAGGTACATAACTTCTCATTTTAGTACTTCTTCCTCCGCTTCTGAGGGTCATGCACAAGATCAGGCAAGACTCTTCCAAATTCTTGGTGGTGACTCCCTTTTGGTACAGACAGCATTGGTTCCCCCTTCTCTTTCACTTGGCCAGGGGCAATCATCACAAGTAACCTCACCTAGTGGACCTTCTCATACAGGACAAGGGATCTCTTATTCATCCTCACTTATCCAGTCTTAAACTGATGCTGTGGGTGATAGGGTTTTGATCCCTTTTAGACACTTCTTTTCTGAGGATATACTTTGGGTCCTGCAGGAGTCCAGGAAACCCACTACCAGGATAATCATATATTTCCAAATGCCTCTCCAATAACCAGGATCCCTTTTCAGTGCAGATTCCTACGGTTCTCTTATTTGTGTGATCTGTTCCATGTTGGGTTGGCATATTCTTCAGTTAAAGCTCGCCTGTCAGCAATTTCTGCTTGTCTGCCCTTAACTTCTCTTTTTGCCTCTAGGTTTGAAGGCAGACAATTTCTTAAAGGTATCATTCGTATCAGGCCGCCCATGAAACCTATCCTTCCTTCCAGGATCTCAGTTTTGTTCTTGAAAATTTGACTTGGTTTCTTTTGAGGTTGTTGCTTCACCTTCCTTGCAACATTGTTTTTGGAAGACTGTCCTTTTAGTCATACTTCAGCTAAGAGAGTATCTGAGCTTCAGGTTGTCATGGCTGTTTCTCCCTTTTTGGTTTTTCCTGGGAATCGGTATATTAATTTGCTTTTTTTTCCTTCTCCGGTCTACCATTGAGAAGGCTTTTCACACCTTGGATTTGCATAGACAGCTTAGGTATTGTTTGGATGAAACGAAGGCTTTTCACAAATCTGAGCAACTTTTTGTTGTCTTTAATCCCTGATCTTTGGGTTTGGCAGTTTCTAAACAAAACCCTCTTCTTGGATTTTTAAGGCCATTTATTTCCTTTTATTATTTTCATGGTAAATGTCTTTTATCTTCTGTAAAGGCCCATTCTGCCAGAGCTGTTGCTTCTTGGTGCCTTTTTCAAAGTACTGAGTACCAATTCCTTCCTTGAGGCTGCTACTTGTACTTCTCTCCATACGTTGACTAAGCATTACAAGTTGGATGTTATTTCCAGAGTAATAGTTGGCTTTGCCAGGGCTATCCTGCGGTTCCCTATTAAATCAGCGAGCTCTTAAAATAGCAAACGCCATTTAATTGAACCTTTTTAATCGAAACTGTAAAATCCACTGTTACTGCATCACTTGTTTTAGGCTCAGACCACGACATCTGTCGTTGTCGCTTCTGTGCTTTGTTCAACACCAGAACTATCTGTTGTCAGGCAGTTATTGTAGCCATATTTTTTCACTTACAGTCCTCGAATTCCGATATGGCTTCAGTAAGTCATCCAACAGCAGATCTTCCGAAAACAACGTCAAGATAAAGACAAGACCGCACAGGTCCAAACCTAGTGGCAACGCTTCCGTTGAGCTAGTAATCCGTTCTCTAGTCCTCAGTGAGATACTTTTGCAGCCCATGATGCCCGCTTCTGTTGATTCGAAGGCTGCTACTGAGAACCTTTGAGTCTGGTATGCCGCAAAACTCTTCGACTATGGATCCTGCGTTCATCTCAACCTTGGATGGGTCCAGAGCCGCTGAGCAGGCACCAGCTTCCGAGGAAGTCCTTCGCACTACTGAATCTTGACACAAACAGACGTTTTCTTTCACAACTACCATTCTTTCTAAAATTAACAGGTTTCTTAGGCCCAGGGTACGAACCATACCCACTCTCAGGCGCCTGCTACCTTGCCACAGTCTCAAATGCTTAAAATGCCATAAGACCTTATCATGCTGATCAGGGGAAGCCAAGCTGCTCCCTCCAAAAGGAAAAGATGTCTGTCCCCTGTAGTTTTGTCTGAACAAGGGTCAGATGAATCTGATGCATCTGAATATGAAGACATGCAACCCTTCTCCACTTATGAGGATTCTGATGCAGAGGAATCCATTCCTTCAGCCTCTCCCCCAGAGGAATTTTCCTTTGGGGAAACTCTGCATACCTTAAGGGAGCATTTCCAGTGAGAGAGTCAGGACTATCCTCAGTCTATAAAGAGACTCTGGGAATTCCTAGATCTTCCACAACACATACCTTTGGCCATCCCCCCAGTCCTGGATATTGTGGAGGATGTTTTCCTCTAATCCAGCTTGACTCCTGATGCCCTTCCTCCTGCTCCCAGAAAACTGGACAGGTACTGTAGAGTCCCTGACTCACACAAATATCTTTTTAAAAATCCTACAGCTGACCCTGAGGTCATTTATCAAGGCCAAAAGGAATTAAAGCAACCTCTGCTAAGAATCCCACTCTCTCAGGCAGGGATTCCCGAGCATTGGACAGATGGGGTAAGAAAGTATACATATCACCTACTCTTGCTTTTAGGGCACTCAATTGTCAGTTCCATATGCTGAAATTTCAGCAGCATACCTTGGAACTCCTTAAACAAAAAAAGTCTTCTTTTCCTGCTTGGGCAGAATCTAAAGATTTACAAGAGTTAATGCATTCTGCAAGTCAAGTAACTAAGCACACTTGCACTGTGGTTTTGACGCCCTAGAAGCTTCTTGCAGGACAGCAGTCACTGAATCTGTCTTTGGAAGGCATGCATAGCTTAAGGAACAGCCCCTGCCTAAGGCAGAAAAGGTCTTAAAAAGATGGAAGAAAAAGAAAAATCTATGCAAACAGTTAAGGATTTCTTGCAGGTCCAGCCACCTAGGTTCAGCAGGCATTGTCCCTCCAAACACTGGTCCTTTCCTGCTCCCAGTAAACTGGCCCAGCCTAGGCCCCGTGGAAGCAGAACTCCCCAGACAGCAGCCCCAGGGAATGCAGTGATCTAAGCAGTGGACTACCTCCACTTCAAAACCAGGGAGTTCTAAGTCACCCCCGATGGTAAAAACACACAGTGACTCATCTCCTCCACCCCTTCCCTCTGCCCACCTTCGCTTACCCCTAGGAGGAAAACTCTCCTTTCACTCAAGCACCTGGGCCACCATTACCGAGGACCACTGGGTTCTGAACATTGTGTCTCAGGGATACAAATTTACCTTCCACATCCTTCCAACCCCAAAAGGGTTCCCAGATCTACCACCAAATCAGTGGGCAGAGGCTCAAAAGCAAATCCTTTCCCTGCTCTCTATGAGGGCAGTAGAGCACTTTCCTGCAGAACAGATAGGCCAAGGTTTCCACTCCAGACTTTTTCTGGTGCCCAGAAAAGAGGGGCACCTGGCATCCCATCCTCAATCTAGCCATTCTGCTCACCTTCATGGTGATCCCAAAATTCAAAATAATCACCCTCCAGAAGCTGCTACCCATGCCCACAAAGGATGATTGGCTAGCCACCCTAGATCTAAAAGAGGGTCTACCTCCACAATCCTATCAGGGAATCATGCAGGAAATATCTCCTCTTCAGGGCAGGATCTCAACACTTTCATTTTTCTGACCTTCCCTTTGGCTTATCTACTGCTCCCAGAGTTATCACAAAATGTTTGGCTCCGACCATTGGCTTTTGCAGACAAGAAGTATTCAGATTTACCCGTACTTAGACTTCTGCCTTATTCAGGCAGACAGCCAGGAGGAGCTGCTCAAGCACCTTGCCTTTGTAAAGGCGCAACTAACCTCCCTAGGGTACACAGTCAACGAAAAGAAATCAAAACAGGTGCCCACCCAAAGGATAATCTTCCCGGGAGCAAGTCTGGACACAACTTCCCAGATGGCATACCTTACTCCAGAGAAACAAATTTTCCTGACAGCCTATTTCTCTCAACTAGCCACCAGGCCCCAGCTAACTGTAAGGAAGATCCTGCAAGCTCTGGGTTTCGTGACATCTTGGTGTACTACTAATTCTATATGCCAGACTGCATATGAGGAAACTTCAGTGGTACCTAAAGAGCCTTTGGTGCCAACACTCCCAAGACCTCGAAACTCTTCTACCTATAATTCATTGCATCAGAAAAGATTTTCTTTGGTGGGCAACAGCATGCGGCCATTAAAAAGGGAATGCATTTCTCCCCACCCCCCACAGCCCAAATCCTCACCACAGGTGCATCAGACTATGCTTGGGGTGCACACCTGGACGGCAGGTGCATACAGGGCCAATGGACCCCACAGCAAATCCCTCTGCACATCAGTCAAAAAGAGACGATGAATGTGCAGTACACCTTGATAGCTTTCAAGCCCCTTCTCTCTCTCTTTCCAGGGGCTCTCCTGATCAAAACAGACAACACCACTGTGATGTGGTACATCAACAAGCAGGGAGGGACTCACTCCTACCCTCTATGAAGGCTGGCCATGACCCTTTGGCACACAGCCTCTGCCATGCAACTACACCTGTTAGCACAATTCCTACCAGGCTCTCTCAACTCTCTGGCAGGCCAGTTAAGCAGAAATCTTCTGGACCCACACGAGTGGCAACTCAACAGAAGTATCTTCACCCTAATAACTCAGAAATGGGTTACCCCGAAGGTCAACCTCTTTGCCTCCCACAGCAGCCATCAGCTCAGCAAATTCTGCACCAGGGAGCATCACTGCATGGCTTGGAAAGCGGATGCCCTGTCCTTCCCCTGGGTCAATCTGTCAGTCTATGCCTTTCCTCCCCTACCTCTCATCCCCAGGGTACTGTTCAAAATAAGGAAGGAAAAACCAAGGACCCTTCTTTTAGCTCCAGACTGGCCCCAGCAGCATTGGTACCCCTTGCTGCGCAGCCTGTCCTCGCCTCCCCCATGGCATCTTCCTCAGATTCCAAACCTCCTGACCCAGAGAGAAGGGGAGTTCATGCATCTCCAGTTGTAGACACTCAGTTTGGCTTATTCCCTAACCCCGAACCAATCTGCCAACCTCAGTAAACAGGTTTTGGATGTTAGCTGTGAGGCCAGACATCCTAGCACCAGAAAGTCTTATGCTGATAAATGGAAAAGGTTCTGCACCTGGATCCAGGCTAATGAGCCAGTACGGCACAACCCTCCCTCTCTCATCCTGGATTACTTAGCTGACCTACTACACAGTGGCGTCTGTCTCCTCAAACAAATTCATACCTCTGCTATTTCTGCTCATTTTCCCACTGAGCAGCCCCTTTTCTCACACTCTTTGATCAAACAGTTCCTAAGAGGGGCTAGCAACTTGAGGCCACCCAGAAGAGCACCAACACCAGCTTGGGACCTTAACTTTGTATTGGAAAAGCTCACCCTGCCCCCTTCCAAACCAGCTTCTACTGCAGAGATAAAATTTCTCTCCTGGAAGACTGCATTCCTTCTGGTCATCACTTCAGCCAGAAGAGTCTGTGAGCTGCAAGCGCTCATGGCTGTGAAACCCTTCATCATCTTTATTGCAGACAGGGTATCCCTCAGAACTAACTCATTATTCATACCCAAGGTGGTGTCCAGTGTGGCTCTCAACCAATCCATTCATTTTGCCCACCTTTTTTCCTAATCCACAGAACAAGGGGGAAAGGATTCTTCACTCTCTAGATGTGCACAAAAAGCTCAGATTCTGTGTAGACAGGACTAAATCTTTCAGAAAGTCTGATTAATTGCGGATTAGCTTTGCTACCGGGGCAGAGGGCAAAGCCATCTTCAAGCAAACCATTTCCAGATGGATAGCACAATGCATCCAGTTCTGCTACAAACAGCATGGAAAGCCTCCCCCCAAGGGGGTCAGGACACATTCCACCAGAGCAGCCTCCACCTCTGTGGCTTTCCTCAGAGCAGTCCCCACCAGGGACATCCTGGAGACTGCCACCTGGACATCTGTTCACACTTTTACCAAGCATTACCACCTGCCTCTCCTCCAAATCCAGGGCAGTGTTTGCCTCTGCAGTCTTGCAGGGCATCCTAGCCAGCCGCTAGTTTCATTGACTGCCTCCATCCTTCTCCTCAGCTTTGGGAATCAACCCAAATGTGATGACTGCAACAGTGAAACACGAAGAACATAGTACAGTTGTGTACACTTACCATAAATGTAGATGTTTGAGTGTATTCATTGTTGCAGTCTTGGTTCCCCCTTCCATCCCCCTTTCTTCTCTTTCTCCTTTTATTACCATTCTAACTTGTTCTCCTTTCCTTTCAAAGGACATATTGGTATTTATTTTGCACTGGTGGGGTTTCTTCCTACAGACCCTGGCCTCCTACGTGGGAGCTCCTAACAGGTTAGGGCAGGAAAAAGTGATGTAATGGCGTCAGCTGCCTTACTTTATACTACTGAAGACCTGACGTCAGTTCTCAAGCGACAGCAACGGAAGCAGAAATACTAAGTCTCTGGTATTCAAGCCGGCCGAGGGCTACCCTGGCAGGGATAACCCAAATGTGATGACTGCAACAGTAAATACACTTGAACATCTACATTTATGGTAAATGTACACAACTGTAGTTTTTCGGGACTTTGCCATTTCCTCCACTGTGGTGTGATGTCAGAGTTGGTATATTTAAGTGTTTTTTTTTTTTTTTTTTTAACAGAGCAGCGATTTTTTTTTCCTCCTGTGAAAAAAAATCGCTGTTCTGTGTCTTCGGCATTTTGCCATTTCGATATTTTATGGTCAATTATAACAGTGTTCGCTATTTTAAGCATTCGGTGTTATAATATAGACCCTGTCCTGCATGGGTTTATAAAGGGCTCTTTGTACTCTCCCTTACTTAAGGAATACTGCATCAGTGATATGGAAGGACATACTACAGTTGTATAAAATCTTACCATAACAGTAGGTGTCCTTCTGTTCACTGTTGCGGTATTCACTCCCTCCTTCCTTCCCCCTCTGCTCCGCCCTCTTCCCCTCTTGGCTAGGGGTTCTTTTCTTTTTCCTCCTTCTGGATGCACATGTTCCTCCTGATCTTTTTTCATTTCTGAGGTGTGCGCGTTCTTGAGTCACCTTTATGCCCTACTCCTGGCACAGAGCATATGTTTGACGCACCATGCCTGTAAGCAAGGCTTGGTATACTGGCTGGACGATGGACTATCCCTGGCAAGAGATCCCTTACATAAGGAATACTGTAACAGTGAAGGGAAGGACATCTACTGTTATGGTAAGATTTTACAGAATTGTATTTTCTCACAGGTATCCCCCACTGATTTTGTAGCTGTTGCTTGTGTACTACACTGCAGACTGCACATAATCCCACTTGGCACAGAGTTTTTATCCTCTTAAAATTGTACTGATGGTGCCATCGACCTAGACACCCTATATCGGGCCAGCCGTAACACCAAACTCTACCTCACCCAGTTTTCTTGAGGCTACTCCATTCTCTTCTGCCAAACACTAGTTAAGTTAGTTTTTTAGCTACTTCACATATTTTATCTCCATCTTTCCAATATTTTAATTTTCACCCAAGCATTCTTTGACTTAGTGTCTTGGAGATTGCGGAAGTCCGTATTCATCATTTTAAGTGACTCTGTTCTGTCCACCTTATTAGTAAAGTTTCCATATATCTCAACTTCCATATTTTCTCAGAATGTCCAAAATTTGGCTTCCTATTTTTGGTTAGTTCCTCATAAAGTTTGTGATTGTCTGGAAAATCACTGAAGATTGAAGTCACTTAATGAGACTAAGAGGTTCTTACATTTGATTCTCGGCTGGGGTACCTTCTTTGTGGAGTCTGCATGTCCTGCCTATGGATGTCCTTCAAGGATGCATCTGCAGTCCTTACAAATGGGTTGTCCTGTCGTCAGGCAGCCATTCCAAAGTCTGGGTCTGGCCTCTGCTGGTGTCGCACTTCACCCGACGTCATAGCTGCAGCTTTTTGGGTATAAAGGCATCAGCCAACGCCATTTTCCTCAGTCTTTCTTGGAAGCAGAAGCTGTTCGCAAGTGCGGTCGGTCAGATCCAGAGATTACTACTACGAATACTAAGACTTCTAAAAGCTAAGTACCCGTTGGGGACTCTTTCTTGCCTCAGCCGATGTCAGAAAAAGTAAATAACTGTTTAACTTGTGGGAAACAAATACCTCATAAAGATTTCCACTCTTACTGCTTACCTTGTTTAGGCCCAGACCACGGCGTAGCAGCTTGTTTAGCCTGTGCTTCTTTTAACGCGCTTTAGGCCGCGGTCGGAGTTGCCCGGACGCTTTTAGGCGTCGGGGAGTTTGCTGAACAGTTTTTCGGCTCTGATTTCGTACATTATGCCGTCGGATCCTCCGACTTCACATGCTAAAAAAAAGGACCGACCTCAGGTCCAGCGGTTTCGCGAAGCAGCGGTAACTTCAGCCGAATCCATGCCTTCTACCGAGGCCTCTTCTAACCTGGTAGAATCGGCATCTGAAATCCTACCTGCTGCCGTGGTTTCACAGGAATTATCAGACACCATTCCCCTGGATGTTTCAACCCCTGCACGTGGTGCTGCTAGGCCTCCTGCAGCCATGTCCATAAAGGCCTTTGCCAGGGCTAAAGCAGCCAAAACTTCTAAGTCTGTGCCTGTTAAGCCCCCCTCTCACAGGCCCAGTTCCCAAATGCTTTCTCTGGCAGAGGATCTCATCTCTTTAATAAGGGGATCCCAACCTCATCCAGACAGGGCCTCTCAACCACCTCCAGAAAAGAGACCTAGAGCAGAGCCCCCTGAACCAGTGTCCTCGGATGATTCATCTGATGATTCAGACAATACAGACCATCCAGAGGCTCCTTTTTCTCCATATGAAGATTCTGATGCTGAGGAGTCGATTCCTTCTGCCTCTCCACCTGAGGAATTCTCCGTTGAAACCTTACATGCCATGAGGGAGCAATTTCAGTGGCAGGGACAAGATTTCTCAGACTCCAGGAAAAGACTTAGGACTTTTTTGCATTTACCACAACATAGGCCTTTAGCTATACCTCCAGTCCTTTCTGTTGTAGATGATGCATTTAATGATGCTTGTACTGCTCCTGATACTTTACCTCCAGCCCCTGCTAAGCCCGATAGGTTCTACAGGGTCCGGACACACATCACCATTTATACAAGGCTCCTCTTGCAGATCCGAGACTATCTCCCAGGGGCCTAAAGCAGTAGCATCTACCTCTGTTAAAAATCCCCTCCCCTCTGAAAGGGAGTCCAGGTCCTTAGTCTGATGGGGTAAAAAAGTGTACACCTCTGCTACTCTGTCAGCTAGGGCTTTGAACTGTCAGTTTCATATGATCCAATATCAGGAGTTTATGCTTGATCAGTTAACTAAGAAACTGTCCTCTGATGAATCTTTAGATAATAAATATGTTCTAGAAATGGTGGATAACAGTCAACAGGTTAGTAACCATTCTTTAAAATCTATGATGCACTGGAGGCCTCCTTTAGATCAGCCATGACTGGCACAGTTATCAGAAGGCATGCATGGTTGAAAGAACAGGCCTTGCGGATCATGTTAAAGCAAAGCTATTAGATGCTCCTATGGATAAGGTCAATTTATTTGGTTCTCCTGCTCAGCAGGTACTGAAGAAAATGGAAGAGAAGGCAAAATCAGTACAAACAGTGAAAGATTTCTTACAAGTTCAGCCTCCAAGGTTTAGCAGGAACTGGCCCTCCAAAAATTGGTCCTTTCCAGACTCCTCTAAAGCACAGAGAGGCAGGAATAGGCGTTCAAGAGGCAGAAATCAATCCAGAGGTGGTGCCTACAAGGGGACGCCAGTGGCAGGGTAACAACCAGCGAGGCACAGATGCAACTGCTACCTCTGCAACAGGACAATCACAGTGACTTAACTCTGGCACCGCCTACCAGGGAACAGATAACAGCACCCTTAGGCGGAAAGCTAGCCTTATTTTCAAAAAACTGGCACTGCATCACAAGAGACAAGTGGATTTTGCAAACTATAGACCAAGGTTACAGGTTTCATTTCCATACTTTACGAGGAAAAAGAGGAATGCCAAACCTACCACCAAACCAAAAGACAGAAGCTCTAAAACAAATAGCTCAATTAGCAAAAATGAGAGCTGTGGAAAAAGTACCATCTATGGAACAAGGGAAGGGATTTTACTCCAGACTCTTCCTGGTACCAAGAAAAGAGAAAAATTGGAGGCCTATTCTACCCCTGTCCGCTTTAAACACATACATCATTGTTCCAAAATTCAAAATGCTGACCCTACAGCAACTTCTTCCCATGCTGGGCAAGGAGTCTTGGCTGGTGACTCTAGATCTCAAGGAGGCATACCTGCCGTCCCCATCCGACCAAATTGCAGAAGATACCTCAGATTTCTTGCAGGATCAGAGCATTATCAATTCTCAGCATTGCCCTTTGGCTTATCTACTGCGCCCAGAGTGTTCACGAAATGCCTGGCAACAGTGATCGCACATTGCAGGCTTCAGGAATCAAATTTATCCATACCTGGGCGACTGCCTGATACAAGCGGACAACAAAAACAAACTAGCAGAAGACTTACAAAGAGTCATTTACTTGCTGCAAGCCCTGGGATATACAGTCAATATAAAAAAGTCAAGGCTGACACCATCCCAAAGAATAACCTTCCTAGGTGCAGAATTGGAGACAACAAAGCAGATGGCATTCCTAACTGCAGAAAAACAAGAACAACTCCCTCTCTACTTCTTGGCATTAACAAAACAGAACCAATTAACAGCAAGAAAGGTACAAGCCCTGGGCTTCATGGCATCCTGCATAATTCTGGTCCCTCATGCCAGACTGCATATGAGAAAGCTACAGTGGTACCTGAAGAATTTATGGTCTCAACACAGGCACAGCCTAGAAACCAAAATACCACTAATCCCATGCCTGAAACAAGAGTTCCTATGGTGGGCTCAGGCATGTCAGTCAAACACAGGTTTGCCCTTTTACAGCATTCAACCGAGCCAAACCATCACAACGGACGCCTCAGACCTCGGTTGGGGGGCCCACATGCTGGACAAGTGCATACAAGGCCTATGGACTCAAGATCAGCTGCACCTGCACATAAATCTCAAAGAAATGCTGGCAGTAAAACTGGCAATCCAGAATTTCAGACCATTCCTCCAAGAAGGGCAGTTGATGATAAGGACAGACAACACCACAGTCATGTGGTACATCAACAAACAGGGAGGCACCCATTCATATCCTCTATGCCGGATGGCACTGGACCTATGGAACATGGCTCTAAGCTACAACATTCAGTTGCAAGCAATTTTTGTACCGGGAAAAGAAAACATCCTAGCAGACATCTTAAGCAGAACTACCACGGATGCCCACGAATGGATGCTACACCCGGACATCTTCAAGGCCATCACAAGGAAATGGGGACTACCACAAATAGACTTATTTGCATCCCCACTCAATCATCAGCTCAAGAAATTCTGCACAAGGACGTACCACCCACTTGCTTGGAAGGTGGACTCTCTATCCTTCAGTTGGAACAGCCTGATAGCATATGCATTCCCACCCCTTCCTTTGATGCACAAGGTGCTATTAAAAATCAAGAGGCGTCCAAGGATCATTCTGATAGCTCCAGACTGGCCAAGACAACATTGGTACCCATTACTGAGGAGCATGTCTCGGGGACAAATATGGACACTACCCCTGAACCCATTGCTGTTAACACAGAACGGCTACAACACCCTGCATCCAAACCTGAAAACTCTGCAGCTGACTGCCTGGAACATAAATTTATCCCAAAGGGTTAACAACTAGAAGAAATTATGCAGGAAAATGGAAAAGATTTCTCATTTGGAGTACTGAAAAGGGACAAGATGTGTCAAGGGTAAGCATAGCCAACATCCCGGAATACTTGGCAGAGCTCTTCCATACTGGCCTGTCCTATTCCTCCATCAAGATACATGCATCAGCTATTTGGCAGAATACAATACAGATCCCCCTGTCTTCTCATCCTCTGCTCAGACAGTTTCTGAGAGGAATTAAAAATGTAAAACCTCCTAGGAAACCACCATTGCCAGCATGGGACTTGAACTTTGTGCTAGAAAAATTGACACTTCCTCCTTTCGAACCAGCAGCAACAGCAGAACTACAATACCTATCCTGGAAGACTGCTTTCCTGCTGGCAATCACCTCAGCAAGAAGGGTTTCTGAACTACAGGCTTTGATGGCAGTACAACCCTTCCTGATCTTCCATCAAGACAGAGTGTCCATGAGAACAAATCCTACATTTATGCCTAAGGTGGTATCCAGAGTGTCTAAACCAGGCCATCCACCTACCTACATTCTTCCCCAACCCACAGAACAGGGGGGAAAGACTGCTGCATACTCTGGATGTACATAGACAGTTACGCTACTACCTGGACAGAACCAAGGTCAATAGAAAAACTGATCAGCTTCTGGTAGCATATGCAACAGGAAGGGAAGGAAAAGCAATTTCAAAACAGACAATCTCCAAGTGGATAGGAAATTGCATCAGATTTTGTTACTCCTACCATGGAAAGCAAACTCCAGAGAACATCAGGCCTCATTCTACAAGGGCTACAGCCACTACCACAGCTTTCTTCAGGTGGCTACCAAGGACATTATAGAGGCTGCTACTTGGACCTCCGTGCATACATTTGCCAAGAATTATAACTTACCCTTATATTCTAGATCCCGAGCAGGATTTGCCACTGCTGTTTTGCAAGGGATCCTAGCAACACCATAATTTATTCTTCCTCCTCCCCTAGTTTGGCTATGG
Organism: Protopterus annectens; assembly: GCF_019279795.1. Lineage (NCBI taxonomy): Eukaryota > Metazoa > Chordata > Ceratodontiformes > Protopteridae > Protopterus > Protopterus annectens. The sequence goes on from NC_056725.1 coordinate 1,768,754,521, forward strand.
TATTCTACCCATTTGTAAGGACTGCAGATGCATCCTAGAAGGACATAGTACAGTTTTGTACCTACCATAAATGTAGATGTCCGAACAGGAATGCATCTGCAGTCACCCTCCTTCCCCTCTGAGGTACTCCTAGGGTATTTGCCCATCTAAATAGCTAGCTGGGGGGGGATCTATTATGGTGTATTTGTTTGTATATATGTACATACATGCTTATTTTTTATGTTTGCTCTCTACTATTTGGAAACATTGGCATTTATCCAAAATTTAGCTATCCAAGAGGGCAACTGGCATCTGGGGCAAGAAACACTGAGGAAAATGGCGTCGGCTGGTGCCTTTATACCCGGAAAGCTGCCACTATGGCGTCGGGTGAAGTGCGACACCAGCCGAGGCCAGACCCAGACTTTGGAATCCGGCCGAAGGGCTGCCTGACGACAGGACAACCCATTTGTAAGGACTGCAGATGCATTCCTGTTCGGACATCTACATTTATGGTAGGTACAAAACTGTACTTTGTGCTGGTTTCCTCTGGGTGCTCTGGTTTCCTCCCACATTACAAAGACAATGCAGTAGGCGGATTGGACAGTCTAAATTGGCAAGGTGCGAGTATGTTTGTGAGTGGTACGGATGAACTACCGAGGCAGGGCTAGCCACCCATCTGTGTAAACTTTAGTTCAGGATGATGGTCACTTTTGAAGTTACTCCCCAACCCCATGTGCAAAAATGGGAAAAAGTGGTTGAAGATGGATGGATTTGAGTTTCAGACTTGGATTCTTTCAGGGAATGCTGAAACTATTATTGTAGTAATGTTCTAAGTTTGTAAGTGTAATATTTTAAATATGTCCATATTTTTGGGCCTTCTTCCAGATTTCTTGTGCTAAGAAGCTGGGGATTATGAAAGTTACTCATTCTCAAGACTCTGGTCACTTTGGATTGAGGAAATGGTTAAGAAAGTATGATGATGCTCATTCACAAAACTATTCGCATTCTAGAACCCAAACAATCTGTTGTAGAGAATTTTGATGCGTTTGTCTTGTGCTCCTTGGGTTGTTTCTCTTAAGACAGTTCAGTCAGATGTCATGATTGTCGAATAATTATTTTTTATTCCTTTTACTGTATCCTGAAGACAGTTGCATATAAATGTCATTTAAGTATTCGTTTGGTCATGTGTGAATCTGTATGTCTGAAATCTCAGGTTATTTCCTAAATGTTTATTATACCCTCTGTTTCATACAACCACTGTTGAAATTGTTGAGTAGGATGTTTACCACTTTTCCAAAAGTAATTAGGTCATTGGTTTTGGAATTACAGAGGGTTAGTACCTAAAGAAAGTTTAGAAACCCTTCTAAGGTATTAGTCATACATCTTTAGCTTAAAAGTGTGGTTACAGAGAGCTGTTTAGAAGCAGTTTCTTACAGAACAGTTGCAGCTTGCTGATAACAAAATTTAGATGTATTTTTTGCTGTTTGATATACCAGCAGTCCACAGACACTTGTGGAAGCAAAAATTCTGAGCACTGTTACTGGAAGTCACTGGAGGGGGTGAGATGAGTAGTGGTATTAATGTTTTTATGATAGCGACACAGACTGCACTATGTGAGACTGATGCCCTGACTGTAAAGCAGTTGTGTTAGTGTGGTATCCTCTTCAGTCCATTTTGTGTATTACAGTGATATTTAAAGTGATGTTGACTTAGAAAATCAGTATTTCATGAAAATTGTTCTTTTCAGCTTCTTGGTAGAGTTGTCATTTGCTATCCATGGCCAATTTTCCCATATTTGTGTTGTACGCATCCTGCATTAATCTTACAGGACTGATGCCCTTTTGTTCTCATGTTGCAGTATTCATAACCTTTGGGTTAGCCTCCGCCTAGTGACCTGAACGTGCGGCCAGTATACTAAAGCTTAAGTCTCTGCAAGGTACGTGGGACGTCTGACGTTGGCTGTAGGGTGCGTGGGCCATAAGTGATGTCTGCATGTACTTTCCTCTGAACTTCTCTGCCACCAGTCGAACATCAGCTCATCTGCCGTCAAATTCTGCGATTCCAAGATAAGTACCCCGTTGGGGCCTTTTTCTTGTTCCTTTTTGGTTACTGCATGCCTGCCCAAGTTCATGTCATCCAGAAAAGGAAAGTGTAGTTGTGGACGTCAGATCCCATACAAGGATACCGCACAAGCTGTCTGTTCTGCCTAGTGCCCAACCGCGGCCATAAGTCCCGCGCACTTTGTCAGGCCTTTATTTCAAAGACTCTAAACAGCTGTCTGCATTCCCTTAATGTCTGTCTAGAGAATCAGTGCCTCAAACATCTCGCTCTTGTGATGGAAGGGCTGTCTGACTATACTAATGAGCCTGGAGGAACTTACAGAACCAGCTGACTCTGGTGTAGTGGGTACCGTTGCTGGAGGCCACCAAACCAAGTTCTGAAACCTCGTCTGTTGAGGTAATGCAGACGTCGGATGCCAGCGACAAGGGGGAACCTCTGTTCAATGTGGATGTCCAGACCAGTCCTTCCACTGTTAGAGACTTCTGAGCTTAAGCCTTCCTGAGGGCCGTAGGCCTGTTTCGTCTTTAAAAAAGAAACGGGAAACCAAATGTGATTTCACCTCCTGAAAGCTTGCCTGATTGTCAAGCTTTTTCTGTGTTTGTTCAATGCCTTTGTGACCCTTAGGCCTTCCATGGCTGCTACTCCTTCAGCTGCTCCTATGCCTAATGCCCCAAGCCTCAGACTGCAGAACCTCTCACAATAGAGGCTGAAGAATCTTCAGATTCCTCTTCAGAGAATTCTCTGTCTTATGCTTCACAAATGCCTTCCCCTCTAGCGTATGCCTCCCCAGAGAAGGACTGTGGACTGAGACGAGTTCCTCTGGGGAGGGCCTGACCTTTGGGAAAACCATCTCTTGAATGAGAGAGTTTTTCAAATGGGACTCCACAGAAATGTCTGAAGTCCAAAAGCTGTATTATGAACTCCTACAATTGGATACCTTTCCACCTTCTGCCATTCCACCAGTTCTACTAGCCTTCTTGGATGCCTTTTCTGCAGCTTCTAAAAGTCCTGAATCCCAACCCCCTGCTCCTAGAAGGCCTGACATATTTTATAAGGTCCCAGTAGGGAGTGAAATTTCTAATAAAATGCCCTGTTGCAGATCCTGGTGCCATTTTTTTCTCTGCAGACACACCCTCCAGACTGCTACCTTCTACCTCTGATATTCATCGTGTTACACTGCTGCAGTCATCACACTTGGGTTATCCTGCCGTCAGGCGGTCCCGCAGTCGGCCAGAGTTCCAAAGTCTTGGTCCGGCGTCGGTTGCTGTCGCTTCTTCCCTGATGTCAGTGCGCCAGGGGTATACAAGATGCATCCGACGCCATTTTCTTCAGTCTTTCTTGCCGCGCGGTGCCTGAAGCAGAAGCAGTTCACAAGTGCCGGTCGGCCGACTCCTGAGATTTTCAAATCTAATTTCAGACCGAAGTCTTCAATAAAGCTAAGTACCCCGTTGGGGAAACTTTTCTTGCCTCAGACCGATGTCAGAAAAACTTAATAATTGCATTTCTTGTGGGAAGCAAATACCTCATAAGGATTTTCATTCTTATTGCATTCCTTGCCTAGGCCCAGACCACGAATTCACAGGTTGTCGGTTTTGTGCTAGGTTTAACAAACAAACTATTAAACGTCGGTTTGATTTCGCCCGACATTATTTTGGTAGAAAATTTAATTATACCATGCCGTCGGAGCAACTGACGACCGGGATGCATAAAAAAAATGCAAAGATAAGGACAGGCAGCAGAGACCCAAACCAGACTCCGAGGTCTCTGCTAGGCCAGTCGCCGGTTCTCCGGTTTTCAGTGAGGCGCCTACGCAGCCCCTGACTACCACTGATTTAGAACCCCAGGCTGCATCCGATTCCCAAGCGGAGATGGCTGGGCCTCCACAGCCTTTAGCTGTAGGGCCTTCCGACTCCATGGCTGAAGGGGATTCCGGTGCAGTTGAAATGCCTTCAGTTGCAGAAGGTATCTTCAGACCGACCACACTTAGTATTAAATCCTATGCAAAGCTGAAAACCCCTTTAAAAGTAAAGAAGCCTGTACAGCAGTCTAAAGTTCAAGGCCCCATGCCTAAGAAACAGATGCTTAAGATGGCTGAAGACTGAATTACCCTAATCAGGGGTTCCCATCCCCCTCCTGACAAAAGGCCTAGACAGGAGGAGGACTACACTTTGTCTGACCAGGTTTTCATTTCCTCAGATTCTTCTGAGGAACAGGACTACTCTTCCCCCCCTTATGAAGACTCTGATGCTGAAGAGTCTTATTCCTTCAGCATCTCCCCCAGAAGACTACTCCTTTGGGGAAACTTTACATACCATGAGGGAACATTTCCACTGGGAAGGCCAGGATTACTCTGATTCTAAGAAAAGGCTCCCAGAGTTCCTTTTACTACCGTAGCACAGACCACTTGATGTTCCACCCGTGTTAGACATTGTGGATGATGTTTACTCGGAATCTAGCCTTAAACCCAGATTCACTACCTCCTGCACCAGCCAAACCAGACAGATACTACAGAGTCCTTGACTCACACAAGTTCCTATGTAAAAGCCCTGTTGCTGACCCAGAAACCATTTCCCAGGGTCCCAAAGGGGTTAAGGCTTCCATTTCTAAAAATCCTGTACCTTCTGAAAGGGATTCTAGAGCACTAGACAGATGGGGAAAGAAAGTATATACCTCAACTGCTCTAGGGCCTTAAATTGCCAGTTTCACATGCTGAAATACCAACAATATTTGATGTCTCAATTAAAGCAAAAAATGACCACACATACAGAGCAGCCTGAAATGCAAGATTTGTTGCATGCAGCTGAACAAGTGGGAAAGCATACTTTGCAATGTGGATTTGATTCATTGGAAGCTTCTTGTAGAGCAGCAGTGACAGGGTCTGTCATTCGTAGGCATGCTTGGTTAAAAGAACAAACTTTACCTGATCATGTTAAAGCAAAGTTATTGGATGCCCCTTTACAGCAGGATGTTTTATTTGGTATAAAAGCAGAAGAGGTTTTAAAGAAAATGGAGGATAAGGCAAAATCTATGCAGACTGTCAAGGATTTTTTACAGGTTCAACCCCCTTGTTTCAGTAGAAATTGGCCAACCAAAAACTGGTCCAACCAAAAACAGCTTCTGACAGACCACAGAGGGGCAAATACAGATGCCCAAGGGGCAGAGGTCAGCCACAAGGCTCTTACAAGCCTTGACAATGGGGTGCCACAACCCACAAAGGAGGAGAAGACAGGTCCCAAACTATCAGAAGACAAACACAATGACTTACCCCTCAGACTGCCAAGCAAATCTCTCTTGGCAGCCCCCTTGGGAGGAAACTAGCACTTTTTGCAGGCAACTGGCACACCATCACAAAAGACAAATGGGTCCTAAATATTGTATCTCAAGGATAGAGGTTCCACTTCCACACTTTACCAAGGATAAAAGGAATGCCAAACCTGCCACCAAATCAATGGGCAGAGGCTCAAAGACAAATTACAGCTCTCATGGACATGAGAGCCATTCAGCAGGTTCCTACACAGGAGCAAGGACAAGGATTTTACTTAAGACTCTTTCTAGTTCCCCGAAAGGACAAAGCCTGAAGACCCATTCTGGACCTTTCAATTTTAAACACATACCCGGAAGTACCCAAATTCAAGATGCTCACACTACAACAACTTCTTCCCATGCTGGGTAAGAAGGCTTGGCTAGTAACGTTGGACCTCAAGGAGGCATACCTGCATGTCCCTATCAGACAAAATTGCAGAAGATACCTCCGTTTTATAGCAGGTTCAACTCATTACCAATTCTCTGCACTGCCCCTTGGCTTATCTAATGTGCCCAGGGTCTTCACAAATTGCCTGGCACCAGTAATTGCATACTGCAGACAAAGAGGAATTCAAATATATCCATACCTGGACGACTGCCTTATTCAAGCAGAAAGCAAGTGACATTCTTTTACAGCATCTGGCGTTTGTCAAAAACCTATCAAGTTGCCTAGGGTACACAGTAAACAAAAGAAGTCAAAACTAGTGCCCTCACAAGACATAATATTCCTGGGTGCCAGCTTAAATACAACAGCCCAGATGGCTTATCTCACGCCAGACAAGCAACGACAACCGACTCAATACTTCAAAATGATGGCAACAAAAACCCAACTCCCTGCAAGAAAAGTTCTGCAGGCCTTGGGATTCATGGCTTTTTGCATACTACTAATACCATATGCCAAACTGCATATGAGGAAGTTACAATGGTACCTGAAAAGCGTATGGACTCAACACAGCCACAGGTTGGAAACAATACCACTCATTCCCTGCCTTCAACAGGAGTTTCTATGGTGGGCACACGCATGTCACCTCAACAAGGGTCAGCCTTTTACCTTACCCACAGCCAGGCAAACAATAACAGATGCTTCGGATTACGCCTGGGGAGCACACCTATCAGGATGGTGTATTCAGGGCAAATGGTCTGCAGATCAAATGCATCTACACATCAATCAAAAAGAGATGCTAGCTGTACAAAATGCCCTAACAGCTTTCAAGGACCTCCTACATCCATGACAACTACTAATAAAGACGGACAACACACCATGATGTGGTACATAAACAAACAAGGGGGCACACATTCCTACCCCCTGTGCAGGCAAGCAATGATCTTGTGGAACACAGCACTGACCTACCAAGTTCAACTAAAGCACAATTCCTGCCAGGAAAGAAAAACACATTGGCAGACGACCTAAGCAGAAATATCATAGATCCTCGAGTGGAAACTAGATCCGCAAGTATTCACAATGATGACTCAAAAATGGGGGAGCCCAGACATAGATCTGTTTGCCTCTCCCCAAAACTACCAACTACAGAAATTCTGCACAAGGACATACCACACACTAGCTTGGAAAGTGGATGCCCTCTCATTCAGTTGGAAAACATTAACAGTGTATGCCTTTCCCCCACTGCCTCTCCTGGCAAAGGTGCTGCTGAAAGCCAGACTAGAGAGGCCACAAATGATACTCATTGCTCCAGACTGGCCATGCCAACACTGGTATCCAATACTAAGGAACATGGCTCAAGACCACCATGGATTTTACCGCAAATTCCTCACCTGCTGACTCAGCAAAACAATCAGATTCTACACAGCCAGCTCAAGACTTTAAATCTGGCTGCATGGCAAATATCTAAACAACCAGTCAACACTTTTCTCTAAAGCTGTTATGGATGTCATTCTGGAGGCCAGGAGGCCCAGCAACAGGAAAACCTACTCAGACAAATGGAAGAGATTCTGCGCCTGGAACCAGGCTAAAGGCCAAAATCCTCTTGTCCCAAATATTCCTCAGATTCTGCAATACTTAACTGAGATATTGGCACAAAGGCCTTTCCTTTTCATCAATTAAGATTCACGCCTCAGCTATTTCAGCTCATTACAACACGGATCCTCCAATATTTTCACATCCATTACTAAGACAGTACCTCAGAGGTGCTAAGAACATAAGACCGCCCCGGAGAGCACCAACACCAACTTGGGATCTCAATTTTGTTTTGGAAAAACTTACACTGCCGCCTTTTGAACCAGCTTTTACAGCTGATTTACAATTTCTGTCATGGAAGTCTGCCCTGCTGTTAGCAATAACTTCAGCACAAAGAGTCTCAGAGCTACAGGCCCTAATGGCAGTGGAGCCTTTCATCATTTTTCAAGAGAGAGTCGCTTTACGAACTAACCCTTCCTTTATGCCAAAGGTGGTATCCAGTGTGGCTCTAAACCAAGCCATTCATTTGCCCACCTTTTATCCAAACCCCCAGAATAAAGGGGAAAGGCTCCTACACTCGTTGGACATTCACAGGCAACTACGTTTCTATTTAGATAAAACTAAGGCTTTCAGAAAATCTGACCAACTCTTTGTATCCTATGCTACAGGATCACAAGGAAAGGCTATCTCAAAACAGATAATTTCAAAATGGATAGGACATTGCATTCATTTCTGCTACACACACCATGGGAAACCAGTGCCTGGTAACATTAGGACCCATTCCACCAGGGCTACAGCAACATCAACAGCCTTCCTCAGAGGGGTACCAACCAATAATATTTTGGAGGCTGCAACTTGGAGTTCAGTGCACACCTTCACCAAGCACTACCGCTTGCCTCTATACTCAAAAAGCAGAGCTGGCTTTGCCACTGCAGTTCTGCCAGGCCTACTAGCTTCTCCAAACCCTGTTTCGTACCACCGCCCAGCCTTAGCTTTGGGATTCAACCCGTGTGCGATAACTGCAGCAGTGTAACACGATGAACATAGTACAGTTTTGTACCTCCCATAAATGTAGATGTTAGAGTGTTCACACTGCTGCAGTCCAGGTTACCCACCCTCTATCCCCTCTGACCTAACTGGACTTATCTATGCCTTTCTATCCTGTACAACCTTTGTGGTGTATTTGCTTGTAACTGAAGCTATTTTTTTTATTTCTGTTATATGTTTTATTAGCAATATGTATTGCCTACCTACTTGGGGGCACCTGACATCTGGGGCAAGAAAAACTGAAGAAAATGGCGTCGGATGCATCTTGTATACCCCTGGCACACTGATGTCAGGGAAGAAACGACAGCAACCGATGCCGGACCAAGACTTTGGAACTGTGGCCGACTGCAGGACCGCCTGATGACAGGGTAACCCAAGTGTGATGACTGCAGCAGTATGAACACTCTAACATCTACATTTATGGTAGGTACAAAACTGTACTTTCTTCCTACTGATAAGGACAGGAAAACTATGGAGAGAATTGGCAAGAAGCTGTACACTTCTGCCACTTTGGCATTTAGGGCCATTGACTACCAGACATATGTCTACGTACTCCTTGGCCCTTTTGATTTAGGCTTCAAAGCTTTTGGCTGATCTCCCTTATTCAGCCACAAAGTCACTAATGTCTAACCTGGTCTCCTTGTCCTCACAAGTGACAAGGCACTCAATCAAATGCAGTTATGATGCTGCAGAGGCCTTGGCCAGATCTGCAGCTTCTGCCTTAGCGCTCAGAAAGTACTCTTGGTTGAGGCTCCAACCACTGCCTGACAATATCTGAAATAAACTTCTAGATGCTCCCCTGGACAATACTGCCATGTTCCGGGCCCAAGTGGCAGAACTTTTCAAAACCCTTCAATAGAAGGTGAAAGTACTACAGGACTTGAAACATTTGTTTGTGTCATCAATTCCTAAATTCTACAGAAACTATCCTAATATAATTAATTAGAAAACATTCTACTGCTGTTCCTCCTCCTAGGGGCAAAACAGAGTACCAGAAAGCAACAACCACCTTCCAGGCCTGCTCAGACACCAACCCAGAAACACCAGTTTCAGGACAAGGTAGGTAGTCTGTGACTACCTGCCTCCTCCTCCAAATCCTGTACACCTTTCCCAGAGACCTTCTCTCTCTCTGTCTCCCTTTCTGAAAAAGCGTTACCTATGACAAGTGGGTCTTGTCAGTCATAGAAAAAGGTTACTTCATGACTTAGGCCATTCTTCCACTCTTAAGAGGCATCCCACAGCTACCAAAGTACCAGCTTCCCCTATTGCAACCAGTCTTGGACAGCCTCCTATCTCAGTGGACTATCCAACCAGTCCCTGCATCAGAAAAGGGAAGAGGCTTTTACTCCAGACTTTTCCTGGTCCCAAGAAAGGATGGCCCATGGAGACCCATCCTGGAACTCCCTCGCCTCAACCTTTTTCTTCAAGTACCCACCTTCTGCATACTCATGTTTCGGATCTGGGTTTCACCATCAGCTTCCCTAAATCTAGCCTAAACCCCTCCCAGAACCAAGTCTTCCTGGAGTGTAGAATCGGGACAGATGTTATGATGGCATTCCTTCCACCCCAAAAGGTGCAAAGACTGAAGGAATACTTGTCTGTCATCCATGCCCCTGCAGTGACAGCAAGGAAGTACCTCAGACTTTTAAGGCATATGGCTTCTACAATCCCCATGTCACTGGCAAGATTCCACTTGATGAAACTTCAGTGGTACTTGAGGACCACATGGACCCAACATTCTCACCCCTTGGACCACACCATTCCCTTCCTACCATGCCTAAGGAAGGAGATCCTTTGGTGGGTGGATCAAGTCTCTCTGAAACCAGGCTTCCCTTACAACCCCTAACTCCATTCCAGGAAATGTACACAGATGCTTCAGACCTGGGTTGTGGAGCTGCTGTGGGCAGCTTGAAGGTGCAAGGCACATGGACAGACCCCTTCAAGAGGGAGCACATCAACATCAGAGAGATGAGGGCTCTCATCTTTGCACTGAGAGCCTTCTAAGATATTCTGAAGCAAGAACCCCTGAAGTTGTTCACGGACAACACTACTGTTCTTTCGTATGTGAACAAATCCAAAAACGAGCATCTTTTTCTGTAAGCAGGAAAACTTGAAAAATAAGGCATCAGTGATGAATGCCATGAGAAGTATTACGTTCTTTGCATTTGTAATAGCTTTTTTTCCTTTAGGAAATGTACAGTGGGTAAAGAAATGTGCAGCTGAAGACAGTTGTACATTCTGTTATGTTTTCTTGTAAACGAGCTGTCTGCAGTTGCAGACAATCTTGAAAGTTTGCTCAGGGAAATGCAAAATGTAAAGGTACAAACCCAAGCAGTTTAGTAAAAATAAGGTTTTAAATTATTAGAAGTGAATAAGAGCAGCTCCCATAGCAGCAAAAGCACAACAGTGCATTAAATATAACTTTGTATAATTTAGCAGCCTCAGTATATCAGTGCATTTAATATAATCATGTCTAAGTCAGTATTATTTAAAGACCAGTGCCCTTTTTCTTAAGGCTAAAAGTTAATGTTTTTTGAAAGCACACATGCCGTTTTTCACATTTGGGAGAGGAATAGATACAAGAAAAGAACAGACACCAATCAGCACAAGTGGAAGCACAGGCTCCAACATATGTTTTAGCATTGGTAACCTTAATTTCAGGTTAGGTGATACTTGTGCATCCCTTGAACTGGGACAGTTCCTACCTGGGGGAGGTTAAATGTTATTTTCTGAAGATGTACATCTGTTGTGTTTTTTTTTTAATTAATAGGTTATGGAGGTATTCAGAGAATATAGTTTGTTTTGTTTTTTTTTTTGACTTTTCATTAAAACAAAAAAAATCTTGTAAAATGTGACTGGTTCAAAGGGAGATGACAACTGTATAAAATATCAATCTGGCAAACTGTGTGTAAATTTGGCAATACACATTCAAAAAAGCTGTCGTGTAATTGGTGAGAACAATAATTTCGTAACATAATAGCTCTATATTATTTTGGAATGTGAATGGCCTTACAGGTATAGACAAAAAAGAAACAGTATTGAATTGTATTAAGAAATGCAGAGTGCATATGGCAGTGCAGCAGGTGGCACATTTGGAAAGAAATGAGCATGTGAATTTAATAAAGAAAGGATTTCAAAATGGATATTCAACAGAATATCAGGGAATAATTACTAGATAAGCTCCCAATTCTGATGAGGGAAAAAAGAATGATGGTAGATTTTTGGCAGTAAGAGGCTGCTGGTTAAGTGAGGAGGATTATACTGGCACATGTATTCCACTGTAACATGTATTCCACCAAAAACTGCTATTATGAGGCTTCTGAAAATTTTCAGAGACATAATCTGATTTCAGCTGAGAGCATTAGTTATTGGTAGGGACTAGAACTTGATTGCAACAGTGAGGATGTATCTGAGGGGACATACAAGGGAAAACTTAACCAAAAAGGGTAGATTTCTAAAGAAATGTTTGAAAATATTTGGAATGGAAGGCATGCATTCAGTAGTAAGAACTTTGTGAGATAATTTACATATTATTCTCCAAGGTACAATAACTAGGCTAGGCTGGATAGACATATTTCACAAGAACATGGGTATTTAATTGAAATCTTCATCATGCATCCAATAACTATTTCAGATCATGTACAAAAGAAAAGTAAGATGAAAATGCAAGGTAATGAAGTAAAAATTAGTCTTTGGCGCTTTCCCACCTACTTGTTAATGAGAGAAATTTAAGGAATGGGTAGTGTTTGTTGAAGAGTTATTAGGAAATCAGAAGATGTTCATCGTGCATACAGCTGCAGTCATAACAGATGGGTTATCCTGCCATCAGGCGGGTCCTCGGTCAGCTGAATTCCAAAGTCTAGGTCCGGCGTCGGTTGTCGTCGCTTCCTCCCTGACGTCCGTGCGGCAGGGGTATAAAAGAACCAGCCAACGCCATCTTCTTCAGTCTTTCTTGCCGCACGGTGCCCGAAGCAGAAGCAGTTCGCAAGTGCCAGTCGGCCAGCTCCTGAGATTTACGAAAATATTTCAGCCGAAGTCTTCTTGAAAGCTAAGTACCCTGTTGGGGAAACTTTTCTTGCCTCAGACCGATGTCAGACAAAGTTAATAATTGCATTTCATGTGGGAAGCAATTGCCGCATAAGGATTTCCATTCTTTCTGTATTCCTTGCTTAGGCCCAGACCACGATGTCTCGGCCTGCCGTTTTTGTGCTAGATTCAACAAACACACTGTTAAGCGTCTGGCGGAGTTCGCCTAACACTATTTTGGTAAAAAATTTAATTACATTATGTCGTCTGATACTCCGACTCCAGTTTTGAGTAAAAGACGCAAAGATAAGGACCAACATACGAGGCCCGCGACTTCTACCGACACCACGCTAAAGCCGACTACCGGTGCTCCAGTTCTCAGCGAGGCGCCTACACAGCCCCTGAGTACCGATGACGCTTCATTACCGGTGTCTTCTGTGCATGAGGTCGCAGGCTCCTCGGCCCCCATTCCGACTACAGATACCGACGCCACTCTTGGCGGGGAAACTCAGAGTTTAGACAGGCCTGCCACTTCTCAAGGTGTCTTCAGGCCTTCCTCCTTTTCCATTAAGGCTTTCACAAAATCTAAAGCAGCCATGAAAACTAAAAAAAACAAGGTCCACAGACCCCCTCTCCAGGCCCCATGCCTAAAAAACATGCTCAAAATGGCTGAGGATTTGATTACTCTTATCAGGGGTTCTCTACCCCCCTCGGACAAAAGGCCCAGATTGGAGGAAGACTATCCTTCCTCAGATCAAGCCTCTATTACCTCAGAACATTCTGAGGACCAGGAATATTCATATTCCCCTTTTGAAGACTCTGATGCTGAGGAGTCCATTCCCTCGGTCTCCCCCCCGAGGACTATTCTTTTGGGGAAACCCTACATACCTTGAGGGAACACTTTCACTGGGAAGGCCAAGATTACTCTGATTCCAATAAAAGGCTCAGGGATTTTCTCTTGCTTCCTCAGCACAGGCCTCTGGCTATCCCTCCTGTCTTGGATATATTAGATGTTGTGTACACAGAAGCCAGCCTCAACCCAGATTCTTTACTTCCAGCTCCTGTTAAACCTGACAGGTATTACTGGGTTCCTGATTCACACCAGTTCCTATACAAAAGCCATGCTGCTGACCCAGAAACTATTTCACAGGTTCCCAAGGGAATTAAGGCCTCTACTGCTAAAAACCCATTACCTTCAGAGAGAGATTCCAGAGCTTTAGAAAGGTGGGGAAAAAGGTGTACACCTCGGCCACTTTAACCATGAGGGCATTAAACTGTCAGTTCCATATGTTAAAGTATCAACAGTTTTTGTTATCTCAGTTGAAAAGCAAAATGACACAACCTGAGCAACCAGATTTAAAGGAATTGCAGGATTTGTTGCATAGTGCAGAGCAAGTGGGTAAACATACCTTGCAGTGTGGTTTTGATGCTTTAGAGGCCTCATGTAGAGCTGCTGTTACAGGGTCTGTCATACGTAGACATGCTTGGCTCAAAGAGCAAACCTTACCAGATCATGTCAAAGCTAAATTACTAGATGCACCTCTTCAAAAAGATGTATTGTTTGGTGTTAAAGCTGAGGAGGTACTAAAGAAAATGGAGGAAAAGGCAAGATCAATGCAAACAGTGAAAGATTTCCTACAGGTACAACCTCCACATTTCAGCAGAAACTGGCCTTCAAAAAATTGGTCCTTTCCAGTCACGGACAGACCTCAAAGAGGCAGATACAGGTGCCCGAGGGGTAGAGGGCAATCTCAAGGATCATTCAGAGCCAGACAATGGCAAGCACCTACACCAAGAGGTGGAGAAGATAGATCACAGTCATTCAGAAAGCAGACACAATGACTTTCCCCTTTGCATGCCAAGCAAAGCTTTAATGGCAACACCTTTAGGCGGAAAACTGGCATTATTTTCAAAAAATTGGCATAATGTCACAAAAGACAAATGGATCCTGGACATTATAGACAGAAGCTACAGATTCCACTTTCACACCCTTCCAAAAATGAGAGGCATGCCAAACCTGCCACAAAATCAAAGGGCAGAGGCACAAAAACAAATTTCAGCTCTCATGGACTTGAAAGCTATTCAAGAGGTACCTGCAAAAGAACAGGGTCAAGGTTTTTATTCCAGACTATTCCTGGTACCAAGGAAGGGCAAAGATTGGAGACCTATTTTAGACCTATCCATTCTAAACACATATTTACTCGTACCAAAATTCAAGATGCTCACATTATAGCAGTTTCTTCCCATGCCGGGCAAGGAGTCTTGGCTGATAACATTGGACCTCAAGGAGGCATACCTGCATGTCCCTATCAGACAAGATTGCAGAAGATACCTCAGATTTCTTGCAGGTTCAACCCATTATCAATTCTCTGCATTGCCCTTTGGCTTATCTACTGCGCCCAGAGTGTTTACGAAATGCCTGGCATCAGTAATTGCCTTCTGCAGACTTCAAGGGATACAAATATACCCATATCTGGACGACTGCCTGATCCAAGCGGACAGCAAGCACATACTTCTGAAACACCTGGCGTTTGTAATAAAACTGTTGAACTTTCTGGGATACACAGTCAACAAAAAGAAATCAGAACTAATACCCTCTCAAACAATAATTTTCCTGGGTGCCAGCTTGAATACAAACACCCAGATGGCCTACCTCACGTCAGAGAAGCAAGGGAAACTATCTCAATACTTCAGCAAAATGGCAACCTTCACCAGGCTGACTGCAAGGAAAGTCCTGCAGGCTCTGGGATTCATGGCATCTTGCATCCTGCTGATCCCATGTGCAAAGCTGCATATGAGGAAACTTCAGTGGCACCTAAAAAACTTATGGTCTCAACACAGCCACAGTTTGGAAACAGTTATACCACTCATTCCATGTCTTCAAAAGGAATTTCTGTGGTGGGCTCAAGCATGACAAAGAAAATTAGGTCTCCCCTTCTGCAAGCCTCAAGCAAATAAAATCATCACAACAGACGCCTTGGACTATGCCTGGGGGGCGCACATGACAGATCAGTGCATTCAGGGAAAATGGTCCCAAAAAAAAAAGCACCTACACATCAATCAAAAGGAAATGCTAGCAGTACAAAATGCTATTATGGCCTTCAAAGACCTACTGCATCCAGGCCAGTTATTGATAAGGACAGACAACACCACAGTAATGTGGTACATAAACAAACAGGGAGGAACTCATTCATATACCCCCTGTGCAGACTAGCCATGTCCCTTTGGAATACGGCTCTGGAATTACAAATCCAACTCCAAGCACAATTCCTGCCAGGGAAGGAAAACACACTGGCAGACAGCCTAAGCAGAAATATGACGGATCCACATGAATGGAAGTTGCATCCTCAAGTTTTCGCAAAGATAACTCAGGCATGGGGACAGCCAGACATAGATCTCTTTGCTACCCACAGAAATTACCAACTGAAAAAAGTTTGCTCAAGGACCTATCATCCACAGGCCTGGAAAGTGGACGCACTTTCTTTCACTTGGACAACATTGACAGTCTATGCCTTTCCACCTCTTCCTCTGCTGCCCAAAGTTCTATTAAAAGCCAGAGCAGAGAGGCCATACATGATTCTCATTGCTCCAGACTGGCCAAGACAACACTAGTATCCACTCCTGAAGAGCCTGACGCATTCCCCACCATGGATCCTGCCTCTAGTGCCTCTTCTGTTGTCCCAGCACAACTTCAAAACTCTTCACAGTCAGCTGAAAACCCTCAATCTAGCCGCATGGAGAATCCCTTGATTTCCCAACAGACCCTCCTCTCCAAGGAGGTGCAGGATGTCATCTTGGAGGCCAGAAGACCTTCTACTAGAAAAGCCTACTCCGCCAAATGGAAACGGTTTTGTGCCTGGAATCAGAAAAAGGGCCAGAATCCTTGGGTAATAAATTTACCTCAAATATTACAGTACCTAGCTGAAATGTTAAACAGTGGACTTTCCTTCTCCTCCTCCAAGATCCATGCTTCAGCCATTTCTACACAATACAACACAGATCCTCCTTTATTCTCTCATCCTCTGTTAAGACAGTTCCTCAGAGGGGCTAAGAATATAAACCCCCCAAGGAAACCACCAGTACCTGCTTGGGACCTCAACTTCATTTTGGGAAAACTGACCCTGCCTCCATTTGAGCCAGCTGCTTCAACAGAATTGCAATATTTGTCATGGAAAACAGCCTTCCTTCTGGCTATCACCTCAGCACTCTGTTTCGGAACTACAGGCCCTCATGGCTGTGCAACCTTTCATCATTTTCCATCAGGACAGAGTTTCCTTACGAACCAACCCTTCCTTTATACCAAAGGTAGTATCCAGTGTAGCCTTGAATCAGACCATCCACTTGCCTACCTTTTATCCTAACCCACAAAACAAAGGGGAAAGACTACTACATTCCTTGGGCATTCACAGACAACATTGTTGTTATTTGGACAGGACAAAGCCATTCAGAAAATGTGAGCAACTCTTTGTGTCCTATGCGACAGGTGCTCAAGGAAAGGCCATCTCCAAACAGACGATCACAAAATGGATAGCGCACTGCATACGCTTTTGTTACTCATTTCATGGAAAAGCTGTGCCTTCAAGCATCAGATCCCACTCCACAAGGGCCACAGCTACCTCTGCAGCTTTCCTCAGGGGGGTTCCTACCAAGGACATTTTGGAAGCAGCCACTTGGAGTTCTGTGCACACTTTCTCCAAGCACTATCACCTTCTACTTTACTCTAAATCTAGAGCGGGCTTAGCCACAGCAGTCTTGCAGGGCATCCTTGCTCCTCCTAGTTCCACTTAGTGCCTGCCACCCCTTTTTAGCTTTGGGATTCTACCCATCTGTTATGACTGCAGCTGTATGCACGATGAACATAGTACAGTTTTGTACCTACCCTAAATGTAGATGTTCCAGTGCTAATACAGCTGCAGTCCAGGTTTCCCTCCCTCCATCCCCTTTTGGGACAGGCCTTATGACAAACACCTTCTCATACAACCTGATTGGGGTATTCTTTTATGGTGTATTTGCTTGCAAACTTCTGTTTTTTGATTAGGGGGCACCTGACATCTGGGGCAAGAAAAACTGAAGAAGATTGCGTCGACTGGTTCTTTTATACCCCTGCCACACTGACGTCAGGGAGGAAGCGACGCAACCGACGCCGGACCTAGACTTTGGAATTCGGCCGACCGAGGACCCGCCTGATGGTAGGATAACCCATCTGTTATGACTGCAGCTGTATTAGCACTCAAACATGTACATTTATGATAGGTACAAAACTGTACTTTATAGCTAGTAAGTGTGATAAAATGAAAAAAAAATGGGTAGAAGAAAAAAATGTTTAAGAAGTAATAGGAATTATTTAGAAGGGCTGACAAAGGTTAAAGTATCGCAGAGTAAGTATAATCTCACAGAACAAGAGGCACAACTGCAGAGTGCTAAAGAGATGTATTTTGATAATATGCATTAGAAAGATTGTTAAACAGCTGTCTTTTGATAACTCCAGAGCACAAAAACAGTTAGCATAGTGACTTAGGAAGAAGCAATGTCGCCAAACGTTGACAGCCTATAACAAGGAAAAAAACAGTAATCCTGTGTAGATATTGGAGATGTTTTCAGAAATTTTATGATCATTTTTATAAAGCAGAGAAAGTGGAAATCGAGTAGTAGCACAAATGGAAATATTTATAGAAGACTTAAGAATGCCAAGGTTAGAGTAAAACGAGGCCAACAGTTAACAGTTGAGAGCAGATAAGATGAAAACAGTGATGTAATGTCAGTCTGCAGGAAAGTCTCCAGGAGCAGATGGTATTTCTGTGGAAGTATGGAATTTAGGAGGGAAGAAAGTGATAAAGATCTTGAAGATTTTGTTTAACAGCATTTTAAAAGGAGGTGTGAAACACCAGTATCTTGGAGGAAAGCTGTGGTAGCTGTAATACCTAAAGACTGTAAAGATCCATCATTCCCAGCTTCATTTAGACCCATTTCAACTTTAGAACATAATTACAAATTGCAAACTGTTCATGTCTGTACTAGCTAAAAGA
The DNA here is from genome assembly GCF_019279795.1 of Protopterus annectens. Taxonomy (NCBI): domain Eukaryota; kingdom Metazoa; phylum Chordata; order Ceratodontiformes; family Protopteridae; genus Protopterus; species Protopterus annectens. Next base: position 1,768,772,878 of record NC_056725.1, read on the forward strand.
ATGGTGAAGTTGTTGCCAGAACTGATGTGGATCGGTGTGGTGCTGTGGAGGGAAAGTAAACATTTGCATCGTTAATAAAACAATGATCCAGACAGAAGCAGAATGTAAGAAAATACTACTGTTGTTGTTGGGTCATGATGCAGAGAAAGCATTCAACAGAGTAAGCTGGAATGGAAACAATTTGCATTCCCTGATACAATAATAAGATTAATTAGGAGGACATATGAGGGATCAGAGGCAGGAATTAAGTAGGAGGGTTTCTCTCTGGTAAGTTGTGTCTGAACAGAGAAACCAGACCGGGGTGTCCTCTTCTCCTTTATTTGCTTTATATTTAGAGCCATTTGCAAGGAAAATAAGGGACTGAGAAATTCAAGGTTATAATTGGTATGGTAATCCAGAAATGTTGGCTTTACAAACATCCTTTTCTGGGTTTATCAAGTACAAATAATACAGTGTTATGGGACATTTTCAGACACTTCTGAGTTTTTTCTGGTTATATGAAGAAAAAACAAAGGCTATAGCCATAAATTATTTACCCTCACAGTAAGGTTAGACAGTGATAAGATGAAGTATTTAGAAGTATTGATTAAAAAGCTTCTGTCATGGCAGCGGATATGTGGGAAGAAACTAAACAAAAGATGATACAAAAACTGAGAAACTGGAAGCTCTTGTTTATAGTTATGGATAGTAACATTCAAACAGCAAAAATGTTTTTAGTCCTTTTAGTTTCATGTACAGGTCATGCTTATTTTCATCAACCAGAGGAAAAGTTGTGGACAGTAAAGAGATGAAGGAATTTATCTGGGAGAGGAAGAAGGCAAGGGTTAAGTAGGATAAATTGATCCTTTCAATAGAACATTTTTTTTTATGATTACCTGATTTGAAGAGAAATTTTAGAGCTACACAATTAGGGCACATATAACACAAGCATAAACTTATAATTCAAAGTGGAAATAAGACATTCAAGAAATAAGGAGAGAGTGGGATTTTGCCTGTAGATCCTTAAGGAAAATAACAGCACCCATACTAAATATTGTTAAAGTAGAAATTATTCTGAGAACCAAGCCAACATGAGAAAGGAGATTTTGTAGATAAGGAGGACTGCAAGCAGGGGTACAGAGAATAGGCAAGAGTGGGCTATAATTTACTGGAGAAAACTGACAAAGAAATCAAGGTATTGGGAACAAATAACTGTAGAGGGAAAGATAACAGAGTGGGATGAGAGCAAGAAGGCATTTGCACTGCAGGCTATAGTCTGCCTTCCCTACCAGGGATTGATATCAGAGAATAGGCAGAGCTTAAGAATAGGGGAATTCTTAGTGAAAGATTTGCTCTGGTTGAGTTTTTTTGTTGAATCTAGAACAGAAGCTGTTGTTAAAAAGGGATGATTAGTAGGGCGTATAAAATATTGCACAGTAACTGTAAGAATTAATCAGAGGAGGTTAGAAAACATAGAGATGAGAGATCAGATAAGCAGTTTACAAGGGAACAATTGGATGACATGTATGGCTCTCAAGTATGCGACAAAGCGTAGAAGATTTACACTGCTTGGAAGTATTAGCATTGGTATTTTTATACCCCAAGCAGACTGTAAAGATTTTTCCTCAGGTAAATGGGAAATAATGGAGTTGTGATGGGGGATGAGGAGGTAACTGGGAACATATGTTCTGGGAGTGTAATGAGTTGGCAGACTTAAATTCCGTGCAGAGTACTTTGTCCGAAAGATTGTGTGAGCAAATGGGTGTAACTAAGGAAGTGATTCTTTAGAGATGAGACACAACATCTGAATTGCCTAGGCATAAGGCCTTGTTAAGTTTAATTCTGGTGGCTGCCAAAAAAGCATTTGCTAGAAAATGGAAATTGAAGTCTAAGCCAGGTGTATTTGAAGTACTGAATATTGTGACAGAGGTAATAGAACTGAAAGTGGAATCTTTTGAAAAGAGGAGAAAATTAAATAGAAATAAATGGAAATTGAGCAATACATGCAGAATAATGTTCAGGAGGAGTGGGGTTTAAGAGCAGGCAGGAAGTTAGCAATTTATTTTATGTTGGATTGATAGTTATAAAAAGAATGTCGTGCATAATGTATGCAAATGGAAACACGTTAATATGGTTTGTTTTATATTTTGTTAATGTACGTTTGCCCATTTCTTTGGTGATAATTTAATAAAAGGAGTTTAAAAAAGCTGGACATCCATCTGTGTCTATTACATCATCTTGGTGTAGAATATCTTTGTAGATCACTGAGCTTATCTGTACCAAGGTCCTGTACTTGCAACTTCCAAAATGGCTGCACACTGATCAACAGCCTAACTTTCCCTCTATCCGTGTGAAAACAGAAACTGAGAAAAAGGAATGCCATTGATTTTTGGTTATATTCAGTTACTGGCTAGTAAATGCACTGCATAGATGCTAGCAAAGAAGAAATTTGGAAAACCTGAAATAAAATCAACCAGAAAAGATGAAAAGAAAACTGTCTTGGAAGGCCTCTGCAGCTGTTCAGCAAAAATGAGTTCTAGCTTCAGCTTTGATTTAAGGGAAGGCTTCCAGTAATTTAGAGAAAAAAAAATCAAATGTACTCAGAGATGATTCCAATGAATGAAACATTGAGGGAATATAACATTTTAAACAACAGGTCAGAAAATAATGTAGGGGGTATTGACTAGCCATTCAGATGAACTGAAAAAGCTGCAAATATTAGAGGTTGAAATAAAGAAATAGTCAGTTGTGAGGTTTCTCAAGAGGAACTGTTTAAAAAAATGGTAGAGTAGGGACAGAGGACGCAGAAAGAGATTTTCTGCTGTACCCGAGAAACTAAAGGGAACAGGCTGTGCTGTATTAATTTTATGAAAGCATAAATAAGGAACTGGACTTGTGTTCCACACCAAAGTTTGTGAATTGAAAGGGCACATTGAGTGTATGCTCTAAACCAGGCCAGTTGAAAGCAGCCAAGACCTATATTAGTAAAGATGCAATCATACCAGCAGAAAGAGCTGATCCTGACAAAATTGTGTCAGAAAGGCAAAGTAAAAATTGGAGTCTGAGAGAGAAGCAAATTTATCCCAGCAATCATAGGATCGTAGGAAGTTACTAGGCTATTGGCCCTGAAGCCCGTATAAACCTAGCCAAGAGTTTAGCCCATGTATAGACAAATCAGCACCCAATGCCCCTGTCCAGCAGGGACATGGGTGGAATACCAGGGATGTATTTTCTATCCAGTTATCCAGGTTGCACTTAAAAAGGGGTAAAGAAGTACTCTACTTGGCATGGAGAGGGAGTCTGTTCCACAGATGGGGGAGTCTCTGGGACAAAAATCTGTCCCACCAAGTCCTATTGACGTCACAGACCAGGTTGAGGCTGTGTCCGTGGGTTACGTGAATGGAGCTTCACTTGCGGATATGCAGCAGTCCCATCAAGGTGGGTCCAAGATCGCCTTCTATGCCAGACAAGAGGTCACCTCTGCGGAGTCTGTATGAAACAGAGTAGAGGGATAGGACTTTTAGCCTATCTGTGGATGGTAGATTTTTGAGGCCTTGCCATTCTCCAGCTGCTGCATGTGCTTTGCAAGGTACATGCCGAATGGGGCATTGTACTCAATAATGGGGCTTATAAGGGAAGAATGCAGGGATGTTATGACCTCCTTGTCCATGGATGAGATGCCCTTACTTATGAGGTGGGCCATGTAGAAAGCTTTCCATACAGTGGAACCAACATGGTGGTCAAAAGTCAGGTTGCTATCAATCTGGGTGCCCAAATTCCTCAGGTCTGACTGCGTGCTTAGGACGTTATTAATGTGATAATTTGTGGGGTCGTCACGGTCCAAAGGGAATGATGCATTTTTTTTCTTAGCTTGAGGCCATGTTTTTGGCACCAGTCATTTGGGTGAGACCCTCTTGGAGGATGTCCACGTCACTATGAAAATTTATGACCGCGCCCAGCTTGCAGTCATCTGCAAACTTGGTCAGCCATAGCCCACTGGTTTTGGCCTGTACCTTAGATAAGTATATCCAAAATAACCGGCTCTCCAAGACCGAACCCTGGAGTGCGCCACTCGATGCGGGTCTACTGCTTGAGGTGGCTTCCCCTTTTTTGACTAGGTGGGTTCTATCAGTAAGCCAGTTAGTTACCCATCTAGTAACATACAGATCCATGCCTAGTTGAAAGAGTTCATCTACTATGCCCGAGTGGGGAATAGTGTCGAAGGCTTTGGCCAGGTCAGGATAGATCTTCCCCTCGTCCATGGCTTTGGTGACTGTCTCAAAAAAGTTGGCCAAATTTAACATGACCTCTCCTTGTCAAAGCATAACTGTGTGGAATCGAGTGTTTGGAGGTTGCCAATGTCCTTCTTAATGAGGTCCATGATAATCCATTCCATGGACATGCAGATCAGGCTAGTTAGGCTGATGGGTGTATAATTTCCTGGATTAGTGGATCCTCCACCTTTGTGTAAAGGGATGACCATGGCTGTCCTCCACTCATCTGGGACAAACCAGGTACTCCGGCTTTGGTTGAATAGGTATTGCAAGTTCCTGCCTGAGTTTATGTAGGATGCAGCTTGGAATGTTATCTGGTCCCATGGAGGCTGTATTTTTTGCCTTTGAGTGAGCAGTGATGACCTGTTCATTAGATACAAAGGGAAGGGAGCAGGTACTGGGAATGTCCTGATTTACTAATGGGGGGACAGAGGGGTGAAATTTTTGCTGAATCTGTCAGCCAGCAAGTTTGCTATATCTACGGCATTTGTATATGTGGTGTCCTTGGCCACCAGTTCTAAACAGATGTGTGTGCTACCTTTGAAATTATGGACATATGTAAAGAAGGCCTTATGATTGTCTCTAGTAGATGTGGCCAATTTGGACTCAAAGTTTGCTTTGGAGGATTTCACTAGTGCTCTTATTTCCTTGTTAAGGCTGAGGAAAGAGTGCTTCCAATTGGGCACCTGCCCCTTCTTGGTCCCGGACAGCATTTTTTTTATTTTCTTATAAAGTTTATTGCAGATTGTCCACCAGACAGGTTTACTCTTTCTTGCAGAGGATGATTAAGTCCCGTCAGATATTCCCGATTCCATGCATCTGTATAAACGTTTGTATAGTAATTTGGTATAGTTTTGTATACTGGTGCCAGTTCCTAGAGAGGGGAAGGGGGCTGTAAAGCTTGTTTATACCATCCCTCAGGAGGCTGTAGTCAGCTTTGGAGAAGTTTTTTTTGTTTGACCCTAGCTAGAGGGGGGGGTCTGAGGAGATGATGACTTTGAATGTGACCACTTTATGGTCTGATTTTACAAGGGAGGATGATACTGCAGGGATGCTGCAGTGGTTACTCATGTTGGTTAATACCAAATCCAAGATGTTATCACCTCTTGTGTGGGTATCGACTAGCTGACCCAAAGCATTTGCATTGACAAAATCGAGGAATCTCTGGGCATTTGTGTTCTGGCATGAGTAGTTCTTTCAGTCTATGTTTGGGTAGTTAGTCACCCAGGATCATCAGGGTAAAGGGTTGTATCTTGACACAATCGGAGAGGTCTAGAGGCAGTTTGGGCATCTTGAGTCAGATTTGGGGGAAATCAAGCAATGTTGAGAGGCAGGTATGAAATTCAAGCTGCTATGTCCACCTGTGTTTAGTGTTTTTTTTTTTTTTTCAATGCAGAACAGGCTAAGTTTATCCAACAAAAAGTGATTCAGCAAGCAGAAGAGGACTCTGCTTCTCAGTCTTTTGATGGTAAGGTTCATAGAGAGACTTTGCCAGTGAAACCTGTTCTAGTGTTCCAAAGGAAAATGCTTGAGAAACATAAAAAAAATACAGCAGGTAACGAAGAATCAACAGCGCCCTGGACTTGAGCCAAAGTCTGGTGTTGGGAAATGGAGATGTACAGGAGGAAGTCCAGCAACTTTGACATTAATGAGTAAATGGAAGTCTATAAAACATCTTACCACATTTGTGAAATGTGGCTTTGCAAGAAAAAGTGACTGAAAAACACTGGACTTTTGTTGGCTTTGTTAAACTTGTGGCTGGGCTGTGAAGCATATACCCCACTTTATATCATTAATGCTTAGAAGGACACTAAAGGAAGGAAAAATAACTGTAAGAAAACAATTTTCCTCTTATTAGTATAAAACATTCCATGATGTAAACTGTTGTATGTACAGTAAATCTGTTTTGTGTAGTTAGGGGTATTTTAAATGTAGGATTGTCTTTTCAGTAACCGTTGTATGCGATAAAGATGTTAAAATAGACAAGTATAGTTTTAGTTGCAATAAATACAGATTTTACAGTAAAATGAGAAAAAGACTGGATAAATGCAAGTTAATGTTCATATGCTGCCATCTTGGGCTGCTGGAGTAGGGTGTAAAAGTGCACTGATAGCGTGTTTAGGATTAGGGTATTTTTTCTTTTTATTTTACAAGGGTAAACGTCTAGATTACTTCCTTTGGCTTAAGCAGTAAACAGGTGTTTAAGCATATAGGCTTTAAAAGTAATGCAAAATGATGAAAGCCATGAAAACGCTAAGCTTCATACAACTGCAGAGATATTGGCTTGTTTGTTTCTCACTGGTAAATGTTCAGTGGAGTCAAGATATCTGCAACTGGGTGCAGCTGTGCATTTTTTCGGAGTGCAGTTTACAAAGACACTTGTTGCTCAGTACAGTTCCACGGAGACTAGTCTGTAGGTGTGAGCAGAAAATTTTGAGAATTCTGAGTATTCTTTGCCGAGAGAAATGCAAATTTTAAAGGTACAATGGCAAGCAGTTCATTAAAAAAAAAATTAAGTGTAAAATTATTGGAAGTGAACAAGAGGTAACAACCGTAATACTTAAATGCAGTTAATAGAACAGTGTACATTTTAGTTTAATTTAAAGATGGTGCATTTCTTAGGGCTAAAAGGTAATTTTTTTTGAAAGCATGCAAGCTGTTTCTCATATCTTGGAGGGGAAGAGAGGGAAGTAAATACTGTGGGGAAAAAGTAGTCTGGAAATTGTTATGGCTAGGCTTTTATAGGCCCTAGGGTCGATAGGTTGGTACCAACATATGAACCTAAGGATCAGAGGTCTGCCTGGTTGGATTCCTCAACTGGAACCGGTTCAGACGTCGCTGTGGATCTGATAACAGGCATGTCCTCTGAGGCTCTGCAGACATCCACTTCGGATGTACATGGGAACCGAGACTCATTATTTCAGAAGGCGCAAGGGGGATACCTCAAATATTAGAAAGGAAGGAAGTCACGGCTGTTATTGTGGAGTTTAGGCCAACATCTGGGCCTTTCCATATAGTGAATGTGCACCTTTAAAAAGAAACAAAAGACAAAGCATTCCACTTCAGCCAAAGATCCACAGAGTGAATAGCAAAGTTTTACCCAGGGCTTTTTTAATGCTCTTATGGCCCATAAGCTCTCTTCTAGTGTCTCCATCCCTACTCTGCCTTGGATATTTTCACCACAGAAGATAATTGGGGAAATTGATTTTTCTGATAAAGATCTCTTCATATGATGAATCCTTAGCGTTATCTACCAGATTCCTTGTCTGGAGTATGCTTCTCTGGAAGAGGAGTCTAATAGCACTGACTGTCCTATAGAAGAGCTTACCTTTGGGAAAACTATTTCCAAAATGAGAGAGTTTTTCAAATGGGATAGTTCACAATTTAGGGATGTGCAGAAGAGGTACTATGACCTCCTGCAAATGGAGTCTCCTCCTCTTTCTGCCGTTACTCCAGTTTTGCGTGCATTATTGGACGCTTTCAGTTCAGCATCCCAATCTCCAGAGTCACAGCCCCCATCCCCTAAGAAACCAGACCATTTTTACAAAGTGACAGAGGACAGCAAGTTGCTTTTCAGATGTCTGTCATCTGATCCTTCAGGGGTTGTCTGTGGCTTCAGATAAACCGTCCAGATTGCTGCCATGTACTACACGTCTCCCTTGCTGATAAGCAAACCAGGACTTTGGAAAGACTAGGGAAGAAGGTTTACACTTTTGCCACTTTAGCTTTCTGTGCTATAAATTATGACCCAGTATAGACTCACATGACCTGATATGCTTTGGCTCTTTTATGACAGGCCACAAGTCATTTCTGATCTTTCCCAATTCAGAAGGGAAGACTAATCCCTTGTCCTTACTAGGAGATTCTTCTCAGATTGCATGACATTCAGTTAAGTGTAGTTGTGATGTAGCAGAAGCATCTTCTAGGGCAGCTGCATCAGGCTGTGTTTTGAGAAGGTATTCATGGTTAAGACTTCAACCACTGCCAGAAGACATTACAGGTAAGTTGCTTGTTGCTTCTCTGGATAACTCAGCTTTATTTGAGTCTGCTGCGCTTGACTTATTTAAGTCTTTGTAGGAGAAAGGTAAGGAGCTGCAGGATTTGAAACACATTTTTGTCTCGCCTGTACCCAAGTTTCACAGGAATTTTCCTTCCAAGATTGCCTTTATGTGTAAACAGGCTCGCACTCCACCATCTAAGTCTAAAAAGGGTGGAAGGAGGCGTTCTGCACCTAAGACTTCAGTCTGCTCCTACTTGGAAGCAGCCTTTTCCTGACAAGCCGGGTAGTCTGTGACTACCACTCTCGCCACAGCCCTATTCCTCTTCATCTTTCTCTGTCTCTTCCTGCTTGGGGAAACATCACTCAGGACACATGGATTCTTATCATTATCCAGAAAGTTTACTTCATGGTCTGGAAATCTCTTCCTTCCTTCATGGCCCCGGGAACAACTGCATTTATTCCCAGAGGTCCTTCAGGAGTTGTTGAATCAAGGAACAATTCAGGAAGTTCCACTCACCCATAGAGGAAGAGGGTATTATTCCATGATGTTTCTAGTGCTAAGTAAAGATTGTGCCTGGAGACCAATTCTGGACCTCTCTCACTTCGACACCTTTTTGAAGATTTCTTCTTTCCACATGCTCTCCCTTCAGACCTCATTTCCTCTCATTCTTCAGGCTTTTATGGCATCACTGGATATCAGGGATGCTTACCTTCACATTCCCATTCATCCCCTTTACAGGAATTTTTTTGTTTCTTCCTTTCATTTCCAGTTTTCTGCTTTGCCCCTTGGCCTTTCTACTGCCCCAAGGGTATTCGCCAAACGCCTAGCACCTGTAATTGCTTTTTGCAGGCTTCAAGGCATCCAAGTTTTCCCTTAATTAGATTGCCTTCTGCTTCAGGCATGTTGTTCTCCAGATATCTTGTTGCAGAACCTACACTTCACTATCTCCCTTCTGTAAAGCCTGGGGTTCACTGTAAACTTCGCAAAGTCATCCCTCACCCCTTCTCAGGATTAGGTTTTTCTGAGGTGCAGGATTCAGACAAACCTTATGCTGGCTTCTTTCCCCTGTCATTTTTTCTAATTGCGTATAAGTGGTCATAAATTATTTTTTTAAACATTCTTTCAGTTTTCCCTATGTAGAAACCTGGGCAAGTTGCGCATTTTGCCAAATATATAATGTTTTTAGTGTTACAGTTACCATAATTGAAAATTATTCTCGTCCTATTAATGTTCTGTAATATAATACCTTCTTTTTCTAGTATGGCATGACATTGACCACAACTGCCACATTTCCTAGTTCCCTTTTTCTGCAAATGCAATTGTCCTGCAATATTATTCCTCTCAAATATTAAGGTTTCTACATAGGGAAAACTGAAAGAATGTTTAAAAAAAGAATTTATGACCATTTATACGCAATTAGAAAAAATGACAGCACTAATGCACTTTACAGACATGTAGCTACATGTGGGAACAGTCATACATTTAGGTTTGCCATCTTGGAACAAGTGAAAATAAACAGCAGAGGAGGGAATAATAAAGCCCTCTTGGCAGAGAAAGAAGTGAGATGACAAATATTAACGGACGCATCAACCGTACCGGGTTTAAATGATTATATCACAATTAAACCCATTCTGAAGAGGTTAAAATAAACTAAAAGATATAAAAACTTTAAAAATGTAAATTGACATATAGATGTAATTGACTATTATTTATTATTATGACATTTAGTATATTATATAAGGTATTGGAAGTATATTTCAGATATTTCAAACAGTATAGACATTTTTTTTTAATTATGACTTATGTAGATGTATTTATTTTTAATGTTTTTGTATCAGAATAAGATTTATTATTGCATATGTACTTGAGCTAATTTGATGTACTTATTACGATTTATATGTGGTCCACTAAAGACCATTACACAGCATATGTATATGCATGTACCCCATAGGACATCATTTGGGCATAGAGTATTTTATATTATGATTTTAGATTAATTAGATGTTAGACAGGAAGGAATTAATGTAAATGAATTTTAATTATATTTATTAGATTTATATGAATATTTTAGTTATAATATATTGATTTTTAGAAGTCAATTGATTGATCAAGAACTGTGAGAAGTTTTGGACTTGATTTATAAACTTCGATCTGCAGACCCAGTTTTCATATTATAAAACCAACAATCATGAGCTGAATGGCTATTACATTGGTTATTACAATATTTCTCAACAATTCAAGGATGTTTCAAATATTTACCAGTGGTATTATAGCACATTAGTATTTAGATTGTTAGATAAATATAGCATGTTTTTTTTTAAATTGACATTTCAGTTTGGTGCCAGAAAATGTATAAATTAACTGTTAGATGATTGATTAATTGATTCTGATGAAGTCCACATTGTAGTGGATGAAAGCGCTAGATCCGTTTTTTTAAATATCGTGTTATTATTCGAACATTAAACAGGTTGTATTATAGCAGGTGCGAGTGAGTGTCTTCCTTAAGGCATCCTACATATAGTGTTTACATATTTTTACGTTCTTTTAGCTTCTAGGTTCGAGGCTAAACAATTCCTCAAAAGTGTCCTACATATTAGACCTCCAAGGAAGCCTGTTCCTCCTCCTTGGGATCTTAATTTTGTTCTGGAAAAATTTACTTTGGGTCCTTTTGAGCCTGCAGCTACAGCTTCTTTACAGTATTGCTGTTGGAAGACTTTTGTTAGCTTTGACTTCAGCTAGACGGGAGTCTGAGCTGTAAGCTCTTATGGCTTCTCCTTTTCTGGTTTTCCATAAGGACAGTGTGTCCTTTGCGTACTAACCCTTCATTTATACATAAGGTTGTGAATGAGTTGTCACTTAATCAGTACATTCATGTGCTCACCTTTTTCCCTTCTCCACAGTCACTTAGTGAGAAGGTATTGCATACATTGGATGTGCATAGACAACTCATAATTTTTTTTTAATTTGAATAAAACCAAGGCTATCAGGAAATTGATCAGCTTTTTGTTACTTTTCATCCCATGTGTTTGGGTCTACGTGATTTCAAGCAGACTATTTCCTCGTGGATTTCTTAGGCTATTTCCTTTTGTTATGTTTCTCTTGGTAAGAGCCTCTCCTTTTCTGTTCAGGCTCATTCTACTAGGGCTGTGATGACTTCTGGTGCTTTTTTCAAGGTTTTGGCCACTAAATTAATTTTTGAAGTAGCTACCTGGACTTCTGTACATATCTTCACCAGACCCTACAAGCTGGATGAAATCTCCAGAGCTAGAGCTGGTTTTGCTAGGGCCATTCTCCATGGCCTTTTAGAGAGCTGTTCTACCCCTTCCCCTTCCCAACTTTCCTCATGAGTTGTGGTACTCTCCCTCATGTTATGAATACTGCAACAGTAGAACCGAAGGACATGGTGTAGTTGTGTAAAATTTGACCAAAACAATAGATGTCCTTTTCACTGTTGCAGTATTCTGTTCCTCCCTCCTAACCTCCTGGCTTTTACTTTTTCATATGGATGTATGATTCACCTCTGTTTTCTTGGATTGGCTATCCTTCTGGGGCATTCAGTTCTGAGGATAGTACGTGCAGACGTCACTTTTATGGCTGATGTACTCTAAGAGCATGTGTGCGACGTCTTAGTACTCCCAAGTAGTAAAAGGCTTTGGTATACTGGCTGGACTTGGGGTTGCCCTTTGCAGGGAAACCCTCATGTTATGAATACTGCAACAGTGAAGTGAAGGACGTCTGTTGTTATTAGATTTTACACAACTGTACTTTTGTGTGGATTGTGAGTAGTGTCTCAGGTTGTATTAGGAGGATTTTTCATGGTCTAGCTGCAGTGGGAGTAAATGTGTGAAGCTGGAGTAGTTTGAGTTGAGATCCTAAAGGTAAGTTAGGTTTTTGTTTTATGGGTAGCCATTTGACTTTTTCTAGGGTGATACAGTGAAGTTCACATAGAGGTGAGTTTGTAATGCATAGGCAAATGCTATCAGAGATAGTCTGGAGTGTGGCAGTGTTTTTCTTGGAGCTAGAAGTAAAACTTGAGTGCCCATATTCAAGTTGAGAAAGGAGAAATTTTCTGCCAGTCACTGCTGTGGCTGGTTGGATAGAAAAGGGGAGATGTTTTTGGGCCAGAGGGGGATGGATTTTATTTTGCCTTTCATCTTGTCAGTGTAGAAGTGGATGTTTGGTGACTGATCAAGTCATAGTCCTAGGTATTTAAAGGAGGAGGTTGGCTCTGTGGAATAGTTCAGTTAGAGAAGTTTTCAAATCTGTGGCATGATGTTTTGTGTAAGACATAGATTATAAATGTGGATGAGAGGTAGACATAGACAATATCTGCAGTGATAAATGAACCAGAGGTTTATGGTGATAGATCCTAGAGGGCTGTCAGTGGAATATATTTTTGACAGCATATTATTTTTTACAACTCTATAAAGAAATGCTTACATTTTGCGTAAAGAAAATGGCAGTGTACTTTAGGCAGCTGAAACATCTGTCTAAGAACAAAGGTATTCCAATTGAATGTGTTTTTATGAAAGATGTGATCAAATGCTGTTCTTAATTGTAGCATTATTCTTGTATGAGCTGGAAAATAGTTTGTGGGCTAAGACTAAATACAAATATTTTAGGAACATTTCTTCATGTTTCTTGTAGTTCGGCCTAATGTAGTACTGCTAATGGACCATTCATATAGCTTTACAGTTCAAAAAAAAATTCTTCTGAAAGATTTATACTAGGCAGCAATTCTGTTTACTGCAAATGCTTATGAACAGTTTAATATTTTGTTAAACTTTTGTTCCTTTTTGTATAGGTGATCATGTACGCCAGGACAGCATGGATTTTAGTAATGAATGGGGTGACCCAGCAAACTGCAGATGTGGTGACCGGCTAAAGCCACTGGAGAGAAGAGCAGCCCGCCAGCACCAGCGGTGTTTGGCACATTCTTTAGTTGGGACACCTAATTATATTGCACCAGAAGTATTGTTGCGTACAGGTATTAAACACTTTGTGTAGTACATTATGTAAACCTAGTTTTACCATTAGGATATCAAGTAAAATGTGTAAAGAAATGCGTCATTTTCTTAATGAAATTGGAGATCCTAACGTAAACATCATCCGGAAAGCTGAAAGAGCAGTGATCTATGGTGAAAAGTAAACCTGGGAGTAATGAACTTTGAAATTCCAACTGCCAGGTTCTTCTATAACATAATGTCCTGAAGTTTGTGTGGGGAATGTCAAAGGGAAAAAAATCCACTGAATCTGCTTCTTACCCTTAACTGTCATAGGTGGAAGAAAACTGATTTCCCTGAAGGACAGTTCAGGACTGCATAATTTACCATTCTGGTTGAACTGTGGGCAAAAAAAAAATGTTTTGAGGTGGGTCTTGTAAAAAAAAAAAAAAAAAAAAAGTCTGAATGTTATAACTTGCATTCCACTGTCTTAGGTCTGCAGCTTTATTCCCTTTTTCAGCAGCAATCCTATATTTCCCACTCTGTCCTGGTTAGGTCAGTCATTTGCTGATATGTAGTACAAGTGGTCCTGTTACCATCTATAACTACTTCAGCAAAAGTGTTTTTCACTGCCATATCACTTTAAAATGGAGGTGTTTAGTCATTTCTGCCTTACTTTTACAGTAGTGCTCCTCAGAAGTACACATGACATGACATCAAAAACAGGTTCTCTTTCAAATCTCTGGTTCTCAGTGTATCTGAGTGGGGTAGATTGGATGTGTCTGACATTGCCAGTTGTCTTGCCACATTGAGGATTTAAAATCTTTGGATTAGATAGGCTGGGCAAGAAGAACATAGATTGTTTTTAATACTTTTTTCACCCCTGCTGTCTCTGACCATCTGTTTTCTTGGACTATAGTGGCCTGTGTGTTCATTTTCTCAGCAAAGGACACCAGAAGATCTGGTAATCCTAGTCATAATTCGGCATTGTTTGGGAGATTTTTTATGCTCCTGACAAACCTCTCTGTTGGACAGAGACCATGGAGCAATGAACACTTGTTTTAGACCCAGTAAAAGTGTATGCCTCGGTACACCTGCAGTATCCAGCTAGAATTCACACACACTTTAACAGGCTCATGCTCCATGACACCCATGTTTTAGGAGGTGAGCAATTGACGTTTTACTAGGTAGAGCTTGAGTCTAGATTTCACCAGGTCTCCCTGCCCCCAACCCAAGAGGAACAAGCCAACACCTGTCATATACTCCCATCCCTTCCAAAGCCGATCCTTTAATACCAAGACTGCTGACTGAACTTTAAGCTTCTAGAGGCTTAAGCAGGAATCCAGTCATTTCTGCCAAAAAGATAGCTGCAAGGAAAGACATTTTGATCTATAGGTGAGTAGGCTTTAGCGTCTCAGGAAAAACTAAGAAAATTGGCAGGAATTTTTTTTTATTGGTTGTTGAGCTAAAAGAATGCATCAGAGACTGGAGTAGTAATTTCTCAGACTGTTTAGAACCTCCACTCCATCCTGCCGCCAGGTCCCTCGTCTCTGCAGATTTTTTTTTGCCCCAGTTTGGAATGACTAAGAAAAATGGTCCCAAACTGCAGTTGTGAATATTTTCTCAACTTCATAGAATAAAAACATTTGTTTCATTGTTGTTGCTTTCCTCCTTACTTTCTAGTCTCTTCTGTCATTGCAGGGATCTCCTAGGCCAACTTTATCCACGTCTTCCCACTCTTCTGGCCTTTACAAATTTTGTCCAATTACGTATTGAATTTAAGATAATGGTCTAGCCATAATTAAGAGATACTTGAAAGATAGGCCTTGTTCTAATGGATTGTTATTTTGCTCTAGGATTAGTTTCTGTTTGATTCCAAATAAGTGTTTTGTTTTTTGAGAAGTTGAAAAATCATTCTTTTCTTCTCATTCCATTGGATAAAGGATTGAACATCTGATTGTAAGTCACAGTGTAATGAAAGAAGTGTTGTGAACCATATTTGCATTATAGAAGACAAAAGTGATGAATGTCAATAAGTTTTGTAATGAACATGGCACCTTTGTGGCACACCTTTAAATAGAAAGGAAGTGTTGCAGGAAGAGTTAAAGATGACCATGAAGTGGCAATTTGTAAGATAGTTGTGGAAATGAGGGAAAGTGGCTGCTCAAATCAACAGCTCTGGTGAGCTCTCTAAAATCAGCTGTGGGTGACTTCCATATGGTGCCACACTAAACACGAGCAAAACCATGGAGTTCTGCATAGGTCATAAACGGTGTTTAGGAAATGTTTTTAAAAGAGAACATCCAGCCAGATGTCAAGTTTTTCCTTTTAAAAAAGTGATTTTCCTTCCCTGTAATCCCAATACTAGCCATGTCACTTACAGAAAAGTATAATTTAATAATTCCATTTGTTTTATGTCTAAACTTGTTCTCTTTGCTTTTTTTTCCTGCATTCATCATGTCATCTCTGTTACATTATGAAGGCTAGTGACAGTCTAATTAGGTTTGGTCACTTATTCCAACTACAGAGCCATTCGGAAAACAATGACTCTTAAACAGTATTTAAATGTATAATCACTGAAGGGAAAGCCGACAAACAGCCACTAGTAAACCAAAAGATGTTCGGCTAGGTTCACTCGGTCCCAATAAAGGCAGCTACCACTAAATCCAGCGATTTGACACAAAAAACACTCAAAATAAAGTCAAGCAGCAAGTTTATTCCAACAGATTTAGTGCTTTCATTTCCAATCAGGAAACTTCTTCAGAATCATTTTCATCATATCTTCACATTTATAAAGCCCCCACCCACACATCATTGATCAGTTCATTATTACATACAAATATATAAAAAAATTACACCATCAAATTACCAGTTCATACAAAGCAACAGCAGCCACAACTGATTACATTAAAAAACTTAAATCATTTAAAATAGTTCTCCATACTTGGATATAAAAATAAAAACAGAAAAAACACAGCACCATAATAACAAAAAACAGTACAACTTCACAAGCTCCCATGTATATGTATAATGTATGTATGTGTATGGGAATACCTAACTATAACCAATCTTCTTGTTATAACCATCTGTTTTAATAATTGTTTGCCCTCATTTTAAGGGCTGGAGTAAGGGAAACATGATCATTCAGCCCTGGATGTACACATGCATCCAGTCTTAGCTGCCATATTAACTCCCTGAATTCTAACCAGTTTTGCCAGTCACCCCCCCCCCCTTGTATTTTAACCTTCTCCAATGTCCAAAATTTGAAATCTGCGTTCACACATTTCATGGCATGCCTAAAAAGTACATTGGTTTCCTTTTTCCTGCTGATCTCATATATGTGCTCATAAATCCTCTGCTTTAGACTTTATTAGAGAATAATAATACTAACAATACAGCCTGCATGGTTACCACCTTCAGTGAGGATACAGGAAGGATTTGTCAGATTATGAGAAATTATTGGGCCTCATTCAATGGGGATGCCCAACAGGCTTGAGGTGTTTAATAACCCCTTAAAATTCAGTTTCAAGAAGAGTGCCAATGTGAAAGATTTATTGGAAAGAGGAATTACAGTAAGAGAGAGGTAAGGTGTGTACCTTTAGCTGTGGGAAGTGCCCGCAATGCAAGAAGAATGCCAATGTGAAAGATTTATTGGAAAGAGGAATTACAGTAAAAGAGATGGGTAAGGTGGGTACCTTTAGCTGTGGGAAGCAAACCCTGGTCCATCTAGCCTATCCCCTCTATTTACTACAGTATATACCTGTCATAATGAATGGACAGTTTCCCAGCATTTCTCCCAGCCGGTTTGACACCTGAGGCAATGTAGCAATTGCCTTATGTATACTGATAACCACTTGTCCTAAAGCAAATAAATACAGTATGTGAGAGATGTAACTATATACCATGAAATTAGACTCAGTCCTCTCATGTAACAATAAACAAGACATATACAACAGGTTATCTGTACACACCTCTCCTCTCACACACAGTGTCTTGACACACAAATCCACATAAGCGGAGGTACACACCAAGAACCTACCTAAAGACCATAGACCTCCCAAGTGCAAACACACATGTACTGGTACACAAACAAATTCCAGCACTACACACAACACACACATGTCAGTGTCTCAACAACTAATCCTTAAGGTAAAATACCTCAAAACCTAATGTTCTGGTCATAGGTAACTCATTAGTGAGACACACAGGTACAGGATGGATAAGCAGAAGGTCACAGTCAGCTGCCAGTCAGGTGCCAGAATCAGTCAAATCACACACGCACTCATGTCATTCAGCGACAATTGCCATTAGGACTCGGTCATAATACATGTTGGAGTGAATGACTCAATATGTACCTCTCTGAACAATATGAAGAGAGAGACAACTGAACTCTGAACCCTGAGTCCCAGGCAGATATGTCCCTAGCCATAAGCAGCATTTTACCTTCACCTAGGATGATGCCACAATACAGACAAAAATGATTGATTTCAGTAATTGGCTTTGTTCTGGTGTCACTTCAAGGGGTTCCAGTATCTATTGGCCTGAGGAAGACATGGTCGACAGTCTACACTGCTTTGCCAGAGATGGCCTTCACCTGTCTCCTCAAGGCTTTCAAATACTGGCAAAGGTGCTTGCCCTCCCCCATAGTGCCTTTTTTAGGCAATGTCAAAACAACAAAACTTCCGATGTAAAGAAATCCACTAAAGATAAATTCAAGGTCATGCTGCTTAATGCTAGGAGCTTAAACAGTAAACTGCATTCCCTGGAATCACTCCTCCTCACATTGGAGGATGCTGATGTCTGTGCAATCATTGAGACTTGGTTCAAGGCTGCAGAAAGCATTCTGGCAATGCCTTTCACACATTCAGACCCCAAAATGAGCGTGAAAGAACCAAAGGTGGATGTTTATCCATCTTTATTAAATCCAAACACAGCTCGAGACTGGTGAAACAATACAACTCTCTAGAGCTACTCCAGGTCCACATAACTATGGGTAAAATATCCTTCCACGTCATCTCTAGCTACAGGTCCCCCACTATGAACCAGGAGAAAGCACTCCACATACCTTAACTTGCAGAGTCACTCAGTGTATAGCCAAACATCTTGGTCATGGGAGATTTCAACTATTCTTCCATTGATTGGATGAATTACATGAGCACAAACACAATTGCTACAAGGTTCCTGGACTTTAATACAAAGGCCCTAAAAGTGCTGGTCTACTCCCCCACAAGGGGCTCAAATGTCGTGGACCTAGTACTCGCCAACATGGGTAGTCACTGCATTTATGAGGAGTGTAAAAAAAAAAAACTGAAACATTTCTCCAAAGCGAACTATTTCCTACTAAGTGATGGTATAAAAAGTTTCAAAGTCCCTGCCAATATAGCGAACAGTCCTGTGCAGAGGAGTACAGAAATGCAGTATATAACTTAAACAAATGCATTGACTTGGCTGTACCTTACCGGAGCAAAACTAGTTACTCCTGAAAAAACAAGCCAATTCTGGTGAACCATATGTATAAATAAGTTACAAAACAAAAGAAAGAAACTGTTATCTAAGAACAGGAAGGAACTTGCTCAACAGAGGAAGAATAACCTCCCCAGTTCATACAAGCAAATCAGATATCTTGTAAAGGCCTCTAAGGCTAGTTACGAGACTAAATTAGCATCCCTAGCTAAAGACAATCATAAGGCATTCTTTAGCTACGTCGAAAACCTAAAAGGGAATACCCAGTTGTGTGCCAAATGTACAGTGGCTGGTACCACTCACACTGAGCCTGAGGAAATTGCCAGCCTGCTAGCTGACAGGTTTGGCTATAACGTCACTCCCCCTGTCCCCACTAGACATACCTCAAAGCATTCCGGACACCAGTCCTCTACCAAGTATCTCCAAAGAACAGGTCATGCAAGCACTAGCCAAGGCCAAAAACATTGCCTCTATAGGAACAGATAAAATCCCAGGCTGCTTACTAAGCAACCTAAAACTAGACCTAGCAGAACCACTCAACACTCTCTCTACCCATAGCCAAAGTGGGTCCATTAACTGACCCTGGGAACTGTTGACCCATAAGCCTAGCAAGAGCCATTTGAAAGGGACCTTATCCACAAGGATCCACAAGGACATAGTGACCTTGACACCTGATCCAACCCAGTTTGATTTTGGTTTTGTCAAGGGCTGCTTATTAAACCTAGTAGAGACTTCTTTAAGAATGTCACCAAAGCACTTGATGAGAGTATACTGTCACCTGCCCATTCATATTTTTTTTTTAGATCTTTGACCCCCCCCACTCGTTGTGTCATTGAGAAACCTCTAGGGCTGTTAACCCCTACATTACTAGGTGTAGCCAACTGGGCTGCAGAACTGACATTTGTCAAAAGCTGAGTCCACCTCCACCAGTAGTCCAGTTACCCATTGGGGTACCACAGTCATCTGTGCTGGGCCCCTCTACTGTTTGGAATCTATTTCTCAAGTTCAGGTGAAGGTAGATGGCCTGTGGTTTACCACGTTTGCAGATGTCTGTAATCTGGAAGCAATCGTAGAGTCCCCCAACAATGTTAATGTATTACAGAAGGGGCTGACGCCGACAAATAATTGGTGCAAAAGTCACAGACCAAAACTTGAGACAGAAAAATACCTCACTTTCCCCTTTGGCAAGGTAGTAGCCCCTGGTAATTATGATATAGACAGCACCCCTCTAAGCTCAAACTCAGTGGTGTGAGACTTGGGAACACAGGTCAATAGTAATCTAAATTTGATCATGTGTCCATAGTGGTAAGAAAAACATTCTGCATTGTGCATCTCATAAATAGGGGCATCACATCCAAGACTTGAGGAGGTTGTAACTCAGCTGTACTGTACCCTTATCAGACCACATCGAACACCTGCAGCAACTGGAGAGACCACAGAGGTTTCTAACCAAGAGAATCCATTGCCTCCAAAACATGACTTGTTACTATATTAGTGGAATTTGTTATTTAATGTATATGGTTTCACTTTTGATATATTGTTACTGTTTTACTGTATATTCAGTGGGTTTTTTTAACTTTTGTATAATGTTTTTCTTGTCTTAGTGTGGAGCTTTTCTCCCTGGTCCTCCACTGAAAAAGGGCGCCTGCTCGGTCAGACTATCCCTGTCAACAAATGTCAAATAAATAAATTACTTGCAAGGAAAGACTGAAAGTTCTGTCACTGTACTCTTTTATCATTGAGGCTGCTGAGAGGTGATCTATGCCTGGTGTACAGAGCAGTCTGTGACCCTGCCTGATGATTTGTGATGTGCAGCATTTCCAAGTGGGACAGGAGTAACTCACTCCAAGGATCTCAACCTAGTCTGTGATATTAACAGAACATGCTGGAGAGACGGATATATTTTCCAGAGATTGCTGCTTCTCTGGAATAAACTACCACTCCATGTGAAGCAGAGCTCTGCAATGACCCTGTTTAAGCACATCCTTGACAACTGAACGTGCGACTGTAAATTCATCCCAGGGGTGGCACCTATGTCCCACATGGACGGACAGTCAGTGCTGATCATAGAATCGTTCTATGAAAACATCCATCCAAGTATGGGTCAGTAAGGGTACTCAGGATTTTACATGGCTAGGCTTGTAAAGGCCTTAGGGCCATTAGCCTAGTAACCTCCTATAAACTAATTCAAAACATATTTTCTGTGGATAAATTGTTTATTTTACTTTTGTGGGGCTGGTATTGTGTTCTAAAGTGCTTTTTAAGTGTGTTTTTTTCTGTCAAAATAGCTTTTTAGGCTCGGTAATGTTTGCTGACAATTGCTTCTCATCTTCCCCAGGGAAGAGGCACCATTTTCATCTTGACCATGGAACAGACTACTGGTCCCATGGTCAGGCCTTCTTCAGGAAGAAAAAGAAAAACAAGCAAAACGCCTTTGCCACCACAGCAGTCTAACAATTTGCCTCTGCTGTGGCCACTTGTTCATCAGATCACTCCTCTTTTACCCCCATATCCCTCTGGTATAGTACATACAGCCACCATGGACTAGGGCTTAGCCATGTCCTATTTGTCTGTTTGGTTCCCCTCAGTGGACAAGGGATAGCCAGTCTTATCTGTCCTGGGAGAGAGAACAGGGAATATTTTTCTGTTGTCAGAATGCTGTGCCCATCTGTGGGGAAACAGCTGCTGCTGCCATTAGTAGCGTGGTTGACCCAATTTTTCCTTTCAAAAAGAAACAGAAAAAACAAGCATGCATCTACTTCTCAAATTTCTTTTGATAGGTATAGTCTGCCGAGTCAGGCCCAGGATTTAAGTTAGGTTGTTGATCCTTCTTGTAAAGTAGTTTTTGGGAAAAGAAAGAGGAATTTCTCTTTCTGGAGATTTTCACAGTTCTGAATCTGAACAGGAATATGCAAGGATGGATTACAGGGCTTTTCCTCAGATTTCAGAGTCAGACTTTTAGGAGAACTCTGTTTCTACCTGTGGGGGATTGTCTCTTTCTCTGAGTTTAGTGGTAGAATATGATAGCATTTTCAGTGGGAGAACACTGAGGATGTTCTTCATGCATACAGCTGCAGTCATAACAGATGGGTTCTCCTGCCGTCAGGCGGGTCCTCGGTCGGCCGAATTCCAAAGTCTAGGTCCGGCGTCAGTTGTCGCTTCTTCCCTGACGTCAGTGTGACAGGGGTATAAAAGAACCAGCTGACGCCATTTTCCTCTGTCTTTCTTGCCGCGCGGTGCCCGAAGCAGAAGCAGTTCGCAAGTGCCGGTCGGCCAGCTCCTGAAATTATGAAAATTTTGCAACCGAAGTCTTCTTGAAAGCTAAATACCCCGTTGGGGAAACTTTTCTTGCCTCAGACCGATGTCAGACAAAGTTAATAATTGTATTTCATGTGGGAAGCAAATACCGCATAAGGATTTCCATTCCCTCTGTATTCCTTGTTTAGGCCCAGACCACGACGTCTCGGTCTGTCGCTTTTGTGCTACTTTCAATAAACGCACCATTAAGCGTCGGGCGGAGTTCGCCCAGCATTATTTTGGCCAAAAATTTAACTATATTATGTCGTCGGATACTCCGACTCCAGTTTTGTCTAAAAAACGCAAAGACAAGGACCGACACATGAGGTCCGCGGCCTCTACCGACACCACGCCAAAGCCGACTACACGTGGTCCTGTTCTCAGTGAGGCGCCTACGCAGCCCCTGACTACCGACGACACTACATTAGCGGTGTCTCCTGTGCCCGAGGTAGCAGGCTCCTCGGCCCACACCCCAACTACAGATACCAAAGCCACTCTTGGCGGTGAATCTCAAAATGTGGACAGGTCTACCTCCTCTCAAGGTGTCTTCAGACCTTCCTCTTCTTTTTCCATCAAGGCTTACACTAAGTCTAAAGCAGCCATGCATTCTAAGAGACCAGCTACACAAGGCCCATCTCCAGGCCCCATGCCTAAAAAACAGATGCTTAAAATGGCTGAGGATTTGATTACTCTTATCAGGGGTTCACAACCCCCCCCCCGGACGAAAGGCCCAGAGTGGAGGAAGAATCCCCCTCCTCTGATCAGGGCTCCATTATTTCAGAGCATTCTGATGAACAGGAACATTCTTACTCCCCTTTTGAAGATTCTGATGCTGAGGAGTCCATCCCCTCTGTCTCCCCCCCAGATGATTACTCATTTGGGGAAACTTTGCATACCTTAAGGTTAATACACTCTCTGAAAATAATTTTCCTGGGTGCCAACTTGGACACAAACACCCAGATGGCCTACCTCATGTCAGACAAGCAGGGGCAACTAACTCAATACTTAAGAACACTAGCAAATTGCACCAGGCTGACTGCAAGGAAAATCCTGCAGGCTCTGGGATTCATGGCATCTTGCATCTTACTAATCCCATGTGCAAAGCTGCATATGAGGAAACTTCAATGGTACCTGAAAAACTTATGGTCTCAACACAGCCTGGAAACAATAATACCACTAATTCCATGTCTTCAAAAGGAATTTCTGTGGTGGGCTCAAGCATGCCAAGCAAACACAGGTCTCCCATTCAGCAAGCCTCAAGCAAAGCAAGTCATCACAACAGACGCCTCGGACTACGCCTGGGGGGCGCACATGACAGATCGGTGCATTCAGGGCAAATGGTCCCAAAAAGAAAAGCACCTACACATCAATCAAAAGGAAATGCTAGCAGTAATAAATGCTATTATAGCTTTCAAAGACCTCCTGCAACCAGGTCAACTATTGATAAGGACGGACAACACCACAGTAATGTGGTACATAAACAGGGAGGAACCCATTCTTACCCCATATGCAGACTGGCCATGTCACTTTGGAACATGGTCATGGACTTACAAATCGAACTACAAGCACAGTACTTGCCAGGCAAGGAAAACACGCTGGCAGACAACCTAAGCAGAAATATGACAGATCCACACGAATGGAATTGCATCCTCAAGTTTTTACAGAGATAATTCAAGCATGGGTCAGACCAGACATAGATCTCTTTGCTTCCCACGAAAATCACCAATTGACAAAATTCTGCTCAAGGATTTTTCACCCAAAGGCCTGGCGAGTGGACGCTGTCTCTTTCAGTTGGACATCAATGACAGTTTATGCCTTCCCACCTCTTCCTCTGCTGCCCAAAGTACTATTAAAAACCAGAGCAGACAGACCGAAGATGATTCTCATTGCTCCAGGCTGGCCAAGACAGCACTGGTACCCACTCCTGAAGGAGCCTGACGCATTCCCCACCATGGACCCTGCCTCTAATGCCTCTTCTTCTGACCCAGCACAGCTTCAAAACTCTTCACAGTCAGCTAAAAACACTCAATCTAGCCGCATGGAAGATTCCTTAGCATCACAACAGACCCTACTCTCCAAGGAGGTGCAGAATGTCATTTTGGGGGCCAGAAGGCAGTCTACCAGAAAAGCTTACTCCGCAAAATGGAAGCGGTTTTGTGTCTGGAATGAGAAAAAGGGCCAGGATCCTGGAAAACTGAATTTACCTCAAATAGTACAGTATCTAGCTGAGCTGCTAAGCAGTGGACTTTCTTTCTCCTCCATCAAAATCCATGCCTCAGCCATTTCTGCAGAATACAACACTGATCCACCCTTATTCTCTCACCCCCTCTTAAGACAGTTCCTCAGAGGGGTTAAGAATCTAAAACCCCCAAGGAAACAACCAATACCTGCTTGGGATCTCAATTTAATTCTAGAAAAACTGACTTTGCCTCCTTTTGAGCCAGCTGCCTCATCAGATTTGCAATATTTGTCCTGGAAAACAGCTTTCCTTCTGGCTATTGCCTCAGCTCGTAGGGTATCAGAACTACAAGCTCTCATGGCTTTGCAGCCTTTCATCATCTTCCATCAGGACAGAGTTTCCTTACGAACCAACCCATCCTTTATGCCAAAAGTGGTATCCAGGGTAGCTTTGAATCAGGCTATACACTTACCTGCCTTTTATCCTAATCCTCAAAACAAAGGGGAGAGATTACTACATTCCTTGGACATCCACAGACAACTGCGTTACTATTTGGACAGAACAAAGCCTTTCAGGAAATCAGATGAGCTCTTTGTGTCCTATGCTTTTCCAAAGAAACTATCTCAAAATGGATAGCCCACTGCATACGCTTTTGCTATTCTTTTCATGGCAAAACTTTACCTGCAGGCATCAGACCTCGCTCCACAAGGGCCACGGCTACCTCTGCAGCTTTTCTCAGAGGAGTTCCTACCAAAGATATTTTGGAAGCAGCCACTTGGAGCTCTGTGCATACCTTCTCCAAGCACCACTGCAGTCTTGCAGGGCATTCTGGCTCCTCCTAGTTCCACCTAGTGCCTACCACTCCTTTCTTAGCTTTGGGATTCTACCCATCTGTTATGACTGCAGCTGTATGCACGATGAACATAGTACAGTTTTGTATCTATCATAAATGTAGATGTTCGAGTGCTAATACAGCTGCAGTCCAGGTTTCCCTCCCTCCTTCCCCTCTTGGGACAGGACTATTGGCTAACACCTACTCATGCTACCTGATTGGGGTATTCATTCTGGATGTATTTGCTTGCACTACTATATTTGAATTATATTGCATTGCTTTATCACACAAATTTATGTATTGCCTTCCTTCTGGGGGCACCTGACATCTGGGGCAAGAAAAACTGAGGAAAATGGCGTCGGCTGGTTCTTTTATACCCCTGTCGCACTGACGTCAGGGAGGAAGCGACGACAACCGACGCCAGACCTAGACTTTGGAATTCGGCCGACCGAGGACCCGCCTGACGACAGGAGAACCCATCTGTTATGACTGCAGCTGTATTAGCACTCTAACATCTACATTTATGGTAGGTACAAAACTGTACTTTTCTCAGTCCCTCAAAAAAAAATTCATGACTTGTTATAGTAGGATTTTCTGTCTGGTTTAGAGGGTGTGTGTGTTACTGCCTTCAGTTTTCCTGATAGTCAGCCAGATGCCCCTAAAAAGACAGGTTGCATAAAGTTCCCCCGGTCCTTTAAATTTTTATACACTATTCCCAAAGCCTGACCCAGCAGCTATAGCTTTAGTTGTTTCAATGGCTGGCAACACTTGGTTAATTCTAATCATATTCCTTCTGATAAGGATGGGAAAATTATTGATAGGTGTGGGGAAAATTGTATACTTCTGCAACTCTGATTTTCAGAATTTTGACTTGTTAGGCCCCCTGTATTAGTTTGGTCTGACAGTTTGTTAGCATACAAGGAATGTTCTTTATTCAGTTTCTTCTTGTGAAGAAAAATCTGCTTTAAATAACTTGGTTTCTTCTATTGCACAGGGCACTACTCATTGTTTGCAGTGTGTGTATGACTGTTGATACTTTATCCAGGGCTGTGGCCATTGGTACTGTTTTGAAGAGATTTACATGGCTGCATTCTCAGAATATGATAAAAATATTTTAAATTCTCCT
This sequence comes from Protopterus annectens, assembly GCF_019279795.1. Taxonomy (NCBI): domain Eukaryota; kingdom Metazoa; phylum Chordata; order Ceratodontiformes; family Protopteridae; genus Protopterus; species Protopterus annectens. The sequence continues at coordinate 1,768,798,972 of NC_056725.1, forward strand.
CCGAATAGAGACAGTTTGTCCCCTCTAATGCAAAGATGATCAAAAAGTTGATGAAAGGGACAAGCTGAACCAGGGAATTTAAGATTTTCAGCCCTTATTTCCCAAGTTATCCAAGGTGTTTTTTTTATCTCGCCATCCTATTTTGGCAGAAAAACAGAGTAACGGTCTCAGCAAAATTAAAGTAAACAGATGATCTGATGTCTCCTTCATTCACCCTCATGACGGGGTCTCTGATCCAGCTTGGTCACTTTCCACAGACTCTGAGCCAACTCTCAAGCTCCTCCCTCATACCCACAATACCCTGCATCCACCCAACTACCTCAGATCTTGTTTACCACTCCAGGTAGTCAGATGCAGATTCCTCTCTCTCTCTCTCTAGTCAGATGCAGATTCCTCTCTCTCTCAAGCATTTGGTAATGTTTGCTAATTCTTTAAATTGTAAGTGCCTTTGGCAATATTTTCTCCCTCCCTCTATCTAGTGTGTGTCTGCGAGTGCAAGCTCCTCTTTTCTTCCTGTAGTTTAAAAAGAAACATTTTCCTCTCTTTTTAATCTTGCAGTGTTAAAGTTGACTAGTTTCTGTAGCTTGGTAGTTTTATTGCTGTAAATCTTACCTGTGGTCTTCCTGTTCTGTTCTTCTGCTTTCTTGTCAGTTGGCTTTCGGTGGGCTTTTATGTCCAACAAGCCGGTTCCCGGGTTTGTGCGGCATTTCTTATGGGCACAAAATCCCTAACCAGCATGCCCACAAGGTGTGTGTATTGCCTGGGAGCCAAACACTTAAAAGCTGAATGTTCCGTCTGTGCTGCCTTTAACCTTCGGGCTTTGGCAGACAGATGGAACAAATTTATTCTCAGGGCCTTCTTCCTTCCTTAGCTGAGGCTCCGACCCCTACCTTGACTGCTGCTACTTCTCTTTCTAAGGAGTCAAAGAAGAGGTCCCTCCTGCCTCCCCAAGGGACTCTCTCTGTTAAGAAGCCAAAGAAATCAGTGGATTTGACCCCTTTGGACCACAGCAACCTGCTCCCATTCAGATCCTACGGTCTGTGGATCCAGGGGAGATTATTTCTATTTCCCTGACTCTGATGTCTGCTCCTACTTTGGTTCCTATACCCTTGGATCTGAGGACCTCGTCTCAGTCTCTGGCCCTTTCCTCTAATTATAAACACTCCCGTCCCCATCTTCAGCTTCTTCCAGGTCCTCGAGAAGCTTGTCAAAGAAGGACATGGGCAGGATAGTGAGGAGGTTACTTAAGGCCTAGATCCAGATGGGGATAGTTCCCACTCTATCCCCTGTTGGATCCATAAGCTACTTGGGTCACTTTATCCAGACTCCTTCTCTGATCCTTCCCCTGGCTTTGGAGCCTAGAGATTCAGGACTACCGTACTCGTCAGACTCAGCGCGGAAGAAGCTTCCATCCTCAATACCGAGCATGCCCTTGACTAGTCCAATTCCGGCTTTGTCAGAGCAGACTGAGTTTCGGAGCCGTGGCGTTGGTGTCAGGTCCAGGGGACTGGGATTGGCTCCATCCTTCTCGGAACCATCCCTTCCTTTGAGAGCTTCGGCACTCGATAGCTCGGGTTGGATCCTGTCTGGAGGACATGGAACCAGTATAAGTCCTGTCTATTTCTTGTTTCGGCTCTGGGAATCTGGATAGAGCTTCACCTGGTCCTTCTGCCTTTCAGGTAGTGGACAGGGTCTTCTCCCGGGTTGGAGATTTGACAGTACAAGTTCCTGAGTCTGTCCCTGTACCTCCATCAGATCCAGGCCTTTCTCTCTCTGTCTCGTCTTACCATGAGTCTTCCCATCCCAAGTAGCCTCCAAGACTTCCCTGCTCAGGAGGGATCCCCCTCTTCTGATACCTCCCAGAATACCCTGCTGAGGAGGTTTCTTGGAAGAGGAAATGTAAAATGAAGCATGTGGACTACCCCAGAGTCCTTAACCGAGGATACCGACTTCGATGAGGGAGAAGGAGCTCCCCGATCTCCATCAGAGGATGTCTCCTTTGGAGGCATCTTGGAAATTCTGAAGCAGTAAGGTGGGTGGTCTGCCCCACCTTCATCCTTTGAGGAATTATTTATTTTGGAGGCATTCAAGACGGTCCCATCTACGACCATGGTGACCCCCCCCCAGGCGGATGCACTAGTGAATTTACTATCTCGCCGTGCATGGATGGAACTGGATGCCATCAAGCCTGTACCCAAGTGGCCCAATAGTCTTTTAGTGCCCCCTACAGACAGGAAACTCTGGAGTATGGGTCCCATGGTTGATGCTATAGTGGTGGCGGAGGCCACAAAGTAAGAACTGGCAGAGGAGACTGCCAATGTCCATCCACCGAACAAGAAGTCCAGAGCCTTGGTTGGAATTGGGAAGCACGTCTGTGCCTCTGCAACGTTTGCACTGAGGTCGTTAAACTGTCTAGCTCATTTCACTCTGCTCCAGAGGGACCTGGTCAAGGAACTGACTGTTTCTCTCCGAGTACATGTCTGTGGGGGGAATTTAAGAAAGTTTCTCCCAAGCTGGCCACTTTCATCCATCGCCAGTTATTTGGTGAGGTTAATCTCCCATACCATGGAGGGCAGCTCATGAGCAGCTGGTTCAGGACTTTCTTTAAGGAGGTATGCCTGGATAAGGCTATGTGATTTTTGCAATGCCTTTCAGGGCATCTTTTGTCAGTGCCCCTTATGATGGCCCCTCTCTGTTTGGGCATTAGGTTAGAGACACCCTCACCCGCAGGGAAAAGGATGGGAAGACCTTTTCTGCTGTTGAAATCAAGTTTTCCACCACCCAGAGGTCTTTTTCCAGAAACCAGCAGGGGGGCAAGAAAATGTGGTTCTGCAAGTTCCAAGGGCCTTTACAGGACCTGCACAGAGAACCCTCCTCTTGAGGCAGAAGATGAAGGTTTGATGGTAGCCGCCACCCCAGAGGCAGAGGGGGTTTGCAGAACCAGGGCTTTAGGGAACCCCTTGTAATAAGCCCTGCCAGCACTCCTGAGGTGCTATCCAACTGTCAGTCTCTGGAGCCAGTTGAAGTCAATTAGCTTTACACCCTGAAGCCTGGACCCAATTGACTCAAAACCATTGGGTGCCAAGCATAAAATCCAGAGGTTATTATATTCCCATTTCCTTTTCCCCTTCAAATTCAAGAAGTCATCTGGACGTGCCCACCTGGTCAGTGGGAGCAGGCAGCACAGGAAGTAAAACAGCTGCTGCAAAGAGAGTCATCCAGGAAATCCCAACCAAACAGGCAGGGTTTGGAACCTACTCCCCTTTGTTTTTAGTGCAGAAAAAGACAGGGGACCCAAGATCCATTCTGGATCTCAGCAAGTTAAACGAGTACATAAAGAAAGTGAGGTTCTGAATGGTTTTCGTTCAGTCCATTCTGCTGTTGTTGCATAAGGATGACTGGATGTGCTTGCTAGATCTCAAGGATGTGTATTATCACATCAAAATAGATGGACACTCCAGCAGATATCTGCACTTCCAGATGGAAGATCATCATTACCAGTTCAGAGCACTGCCCTTTGGACTTGCCACAGCCCCCCCCCCCCGGGTGTTTACAAAATGCATGGTGGTGGTAGCCACTCGCCTGAGGCTCGGGGGATTCCAGACATTTACATACATAGATGATTGGCTCCTACCCACCCCCACGAAACATAGACTGATTCAAGCCAGGGACTTAGTTATTCCAAGTAGCACAATCCCTGTCCATCACCATAAACATGAGCAAGTCCAATCTTGCACCATTTCAGAACCTAGAGTTCATAGGTACGCAGCTCAATACCAGACAGCAGATGGCCTTTCTCCCCCTACACCGGGTAACCATTCTGAGAAATCAAATCCAGCAGTTGTTAGCCAGTCATGCCCCCTCCGAATGATTGATCTTGCAGTTCTTGGAGTTCATGTCTGCAGCCATCCTGTTGCTTCCACTGGCCAGGTTTTTCATGCTGGTTTTACAGTGGACTCTAGCCAATCAATGGCCCATTCTGTCTCCACCCTTGTCCCTTTGCATCAAATTGACTCCGTCTGCAAACCTCATGTCAATTGGTGGGTTTATTCCGATAATGTTATCCTCAGCAGGCACTTCATCAGTGATAGCCATCATGACCACTGATGCTTCCCAGTTCTGGTGGGGGGGGGGCATTAAAATGGGGACATGGTCCAAGGCACGTGGTTGACTTTCGGGACCAGTTTGCATGTCAGTCTCCTAGAGATGAGAGCTGTACTCCAAACATTGCAAGCCTTCCAGAACGTTCTCCATCTGGGGACTAATGCAGTACACTCAGACATGTCTGGTACATGAACAAGCAAGAAGGAACCTAGTCTTACCCTCTGTGCAGGGAGGCCATGAGAGTGTGGGAGTTGGCAATCTCTTCAGGCCACCTTCTAATTGCAACACACATCCAGGGGAAAACCAACGACCTGACCAGCATACTCAGCAGGTCTCTTCTGATATCTCGTGAGTGGTCCCTCAACCAGTCAGTTGCGAATATGAGCTTCAGCAGTTGGGGTCAGCCTTGCTGCAACCTCTTTGCCTCTCCATTCAACAACAAATGCAGCAAGTTTTTTGTTCTGATCCCTCTTCCGGGGGAGTCCCTGAGGGACACTGTAGTCCGCGATTGGCCCCAGGTCTCCTTTATGCTTACCGTCCTCTCCCATTCATCCACAAATTTCTTCAGTCATCCTCATTGCCCCCTTCTGGCCTTGCCATTTGTCATTCCTGTCAGAAGAAAAAATTCAAACGAGTCGCATCTGCCTCAGGTGATGATTTTTCCTTTATTAGTAGACAGCATGTTGGCCAAGATGTCCGGTCTGGACTGATCTGATCAACTTGTTTACTGACATCAACTTTTATACTGCAAGCAAAACAACTTTTTGTTACATTTCTGACCGTTGACAGTTGGCTATGAAAAACATATAGGATAAACATGTTTATCACAAATTACCTCAAACCCACAGCTAGTACAGAATGTTCAAGAAGTACAAAATGTTCAGTTCAACAACGGTAGCTCAAATTTTCCAGGACACACAGCCTGCCCTAGTAAATTAACTCTTACTCGGCCGTGCGTCCTTATCCCAGGCTTCACTGAGCTATAACCAAATCTCTTTATTCTGAAATGCAGAAAACATATCATTCAGGTTCATAAGCAATGCTGCATTTTGTTCACAGATGAGGCCCATCTTTGATAGGCATATCCCAACAAATAACATGTTCACTTTGCAAGAACAGGAAAAAGACAAATAACATTATGTTTTTAAAACTGTTTCTCTTAACATTTCCCCCCTGAAAACACTTTTATTTGTCTTTTATTTCAGCAATATATGGTAAAAACTAAGTTTTTCTTTACATACATTACTTCATTGGCAAGACAAATTTTTAAACTTCAAAAACATTTGCAGAGAGTCACATTTCAATGTATTCACTTTCACCAGTCTGTTGCAATTGCTGGTACATCGTCTTTGTAACAGCAGTATCAACCAGTCTTTGTAGAAGACCTCTGATGCAGGGTATACAACAACAACCACATACCACCACGATAGCCACAGTGACTCCAACGGACACCAGGAAACTGCTGATGAGATGACTCCATTTTCCAAACCACGCTTGTAGAAAATCTGTAAAGGGATTATTCACCCCAGAGTTCTCTGCCAATTCTTCAGATAACATCTCCAAACCTTTCAAAGCTCGAGTGATACTTCCATCAGGCGCAGTGTTGCTGTCCTTCAAGGATGCATCTGCAGTCATAACAAATGGGTTGTCCTGTCGTCAGGCAGCCCTTCGGTCGGCCGGATTCCAAAGTCTGGGTCCGCTCGCTGATGTCGCACTTCACCCGACGTCATCTCTGCTGGTCTTCGGTATAAAGGCATCAGCCGACGCCATTTTCCTCAGTCTTTCTTGCGCGTGGCCAAGCAGAAGCTGTTCGCAAGTGCCGGTCGGTCAGATCCAGAGATTACTACTACCGAATACTACTTCAAGACTTCTAAAAGCTAAGTACCCCGTTGGGGACTCTTTCTTGCCTCAGCCGATGTCAGAAAAAGTAAATAACTGTTTAACTTGTGGGAAACAAATACCTCATAAGGATTTCCACTCTTACTGCCTACCTTGTTTAGGCCCAGACCACGACGTAGCAGCCTGTTTAGCCTGTGCTTCCTTCAACCGACGAACGCTTAGGCGTCTGTCGGAGTTTGCTGAACAGTTTTTCGGCTCAGATTTCGCGTACATTATGCCGTCGGATCCTCCGACTACCCAAATTGTTAAAAAACGCAAAGAAAAAGACCGACACTCGCGGTCCGCGGTTTCGGCCGAAACCACGGTTAAGCAAACCACGAGGGTCTCGGTTTCGGCCGAAACCGAGAAAACGGGTCAATCTTCAGCTGAATCCATGACTACTACTGAGGCTCCTGCTACCTTAGTTGAATCGGCCTCTGAAGTTTTGCCTACTACTGTGGTTCCTAGTGAATTATCAGACACCATCCCTTTGGATGTCTCTACCCCAGCACGTGGTGCTGCTAGGCCTCCTGCAGCCATGTCTATAAAGGCCTTTGCCAGGGCTAAAGCAGCCAAAACTGTTAAATCAGTGCCTGTTAAAGCCCCCTCACACAGGCCCACTTCTAGTTCACAAATGCTTACTCTGGCAGAGGATTTAATCTCCTTAATTAGGGGATCCCAATCTCACCCAGACAGGGCCTCTCAGCCTCCAGAAAAGAGACCTAGAGCAGAGCCCCCCGAGCCAGTGTCCTCTGATGATTCTTCGGATGACTCAGACATTACAGATCAGCCAGAGGCTCCTTTTTCTACTTATGAAGATTCCGATGCTGAAGAATCTATTCCATCTGCCTCTCCACCAGAGGAATTTTCCTTTGGGGAAACCTTACATGCCATGAGAGAACAATTCCAATGGCAGGGACAAGATTTCTCAGATTCAAGAAAAAGGCTTAGGACCTTTCTGCACTTACCACAACATAGGCCCTTAGCTATACCTCCAGTTCTGCCTGTTGTGGATGATGCATTTAATGATGTTTGCACTGCTCCTGATACTTTACCTCCAGCCCCTGCCAAACCAGATAGATTTTACAGGGTGCCAGACACTCATCACCACCTATACAAGGCCCCACTTGCAGATCCTGAGACTACTATATCCCAGGGGCCTAAGGCAGTAGCTTCGACCTCAGCAAAAAACCCTCTCCCTTCTGAAAGGGAATCCAGGTCCTTAGAGAGATGGGGTAAAAAAGTTTACACCTCTGCTACTCTCTCAGCTAGAGCTTTAAACTGTCAGTTTCACATGATCCAATACCAAGAGTTTATGCTTGATCAGTTAACTAAGAAGCTGTCCTCTGATGAATCCTTAGATAAGAAATATGTTTTAGAACTGGTGAATAACATTCAGCAGGTTAGTAACCATTCTTTAAAATGTGGCTATGATGCACTGGAGGCTTCATTTAGATCAGCCATGACTGGCACAGTGATAAGAAGGCATGCATGGTTGAAAGAACAGGTCTTGCCGGATCATGTTAAAGCAAAGCTGTTAGATGCTCCTATGGATAAGGCCAGTCTATTTGGTACCCTTGCTCAGCAAGTAATGAAGAAAATGGAAGAGAAGGCAAAATCTGTACAAACAGTTAAGGATTTCTTACAGGTTCAGCCCCCAAGGTTTAGCAGGAACTGGCCTGCCAAAAATTGGTCCTTTCCAGACTCCTCAAAATCTCAGAGGCAGGAATAGACGCTCTAGAGGCAGAAATCAATCCAGAGGAGGTGCCTATAGAGGACGCCAGTGGCAAGGCAATAACCAGCTGCACAGACACAACCACTGCCACTGCAACTGGACAATCACAGTGACTTGGCTCTGACACCGCCTACCAGGGAGCAAATAGCAGCACCTTTAGGCGGAAAGTTGGCCTTATTTTCGAAAAATTGGCACTATATCACAAAAGACAAGTGGATTTTGCAAACCATAGACCAAGGCTACAGGTTCCACTTCCACACTTTACCAGTAAAAGAGGAATGCCAAACCTACCTCCAAATCAAAAACAGAAGCTCTAAAGCAGATAGCTCAATTAACAAAGATGAGAGCTGTGGAAAGAGTACCAATAACACAACAGGGCAAAGGATTCTACTCCAGACTCTTCCTAGTACCAAGAAAAGAGAAAAGTTGGAGACCTATTCTCGACCTGTCCATCTTAAACACATACATCATTGTCCCAAAATTCAAAATGCTGACCCTACAGCAACTTCTTCCCATGCTGGGCAAGGAGTGTTGGCTGGTAACTCTAGATCTCAAGGAGGCATACCTGCACGTCCCCATACGACCAAATTGCAGAAGATACCTCAGATTTCTTGCAGGATCAGAGCATTATCAATTCTCAGCATTGCCCTTTGGCTTATCCACTGCGCCCAGAGTATTCACAAAATGCCTGGCATCAGTAATCGCTCATTGCAGGCTACAGGGAATCCAAATTTATCCATACCTGGACGACTGCCTGTTACAAGCGGACAACAAAAGCAAGCTGACAACAGATTTACAAAGAGTCATTTGCTTACTACAAGCCCTGGGATACACAGTCAATTTAAAAAAGTCAAGACTGATACCATCCCAGACAAGAACATTCTTGGGTGCGGAATTGGACACAGTAAAACAAATGGCATTCCTAACTGCAGAAAAACAAGAACAACTCCCTCTTTACTTCTTGGCATTAACAAAGCAGAACAAACTAACAGCAAGAAAAGTACTGCACGCCTTGGGCTTCATGGCATCATGCATAATCCTGGTCCCCCATGCCAGACTGCATATGAGAAAGCTACAGTGGTACCTAAAGAATTTATGGTCTCAACACAGGCACAGCTTAGAAACCAAATCCCACTAATCCCATGCCTGAAACAAGAGTTCCTATGGTGGGCTCAAGCATGCCAGTCAAACCCAGGCTTGCCCTTCCACAACTTTCAAGCAAACCAAACCATCACAACGGACGCCTCAGACCTAGGCTGGGGCAGATGTTGGACAAGTGCATACAAGGATTGTGGACTCCAGACCAGCTGCACCTACACATAAACCAAAAAGAAATGCTGGCAGTAAAACTAGCAATCCAGAAATTCAGACCATTCCTCAAAGAAGGCCATTTAATGATAAGGACAGACAACACCACAGTCATGTGGTACATCAACAAACAGGGAGGCACTCATTCATACCCCTATGCAGAATGACTCTGGACCTTTGGAATATGGCTCTGAGCTACAACATCCAGTTACAGGCAATATTTGTGCCGGAAAAGAAAACACCCTAGCAGACATGTTAAGCAGAACCACCGGATGCTCACGAATGGATGCTACACCCGACATCTTCAAGGCCATCACAAAGAAATGGGGAATGCCACAAATAGACCTATTCGCATCCCCACTCAATCACCAGCTCAAAAAATTCTGCACAAGGACATGCCACCCACTTGCATGGAAGGTGGACTCTCTATCCTTCAGTTGGAAAGGCCTGACAGCATATGCATTTCCACCTCTTCCTTTGATGCACAAGGTACTACTGAAAATCAAAGAGGAACGTCCAAGGATAATTCTGATAGCTCCGAATTGGCCAAGACAACACTGGTATCCTTTGCTGAGGAGCATGTCTCAGGGGAGAATGTGGTCAATCCCCCTGATGCCTTTGATGTTAACTCAGAACAACTACAACATCATGCACCAAAACCTAAAAACCTTGCAACTGACTGCCTGGAACATCACATAACAGCAACTAACCCAGACTTATCCCAAATGGTTAAAGACATTATCCTTGAAGCCCGCAGACCTTCAACAAGAAGGAACTATGCAGGAAAATGGAAAAGGTTTGTCATTTGGAGTACTGAAAGAGGAAAAGACGTGTCGAACATAGACATTGCTAACATCCTGGAGTACTTGGCTGAGCTTCTACATACAGGCCTGTCCTATTCCTCCATCAAGATACATGCATCAGCTATTTCTGCAGAATACAGCTTCGATCCACCTGTCTTTTCGCATCCTCTACTCAGGCAATTCCTCAGAGGGATCAAGAATGTAAAACCTCCTAGGAAACCACCATTACCAGCATGGGACTTGAACTTTGTGCTAGAAAAATTGACACTCCTCCATTTGAACCAGCAGCAACAGCAGATCTTCAACACCTATCATGGAAAACTGCTTTCCTACTGGCAATTACTTCAGCAAGGAGGGTTTCGAACTACAGGCCTTAATGGCAGTACAACCCTTCCTAATCTTCCATCAAGATAGTGTCCATGAGAACTAATCCTACATTTATGCCTAAGGTGGTATCCAGAGTGTCTTTAAACCAGGCAATCCACCTACCTACCTTCTTTCCCAATCCACAGAACAGCGGGGAAAGGCTGCTGCATACCTTGGATGTACATAGACAGTTACGCTACTACCTGGACAGAACCAAAAGTAACAGAAAAACTGACCAGCTTTTAGTAGCCTATGCAACAGGAAGGGAAGGAAAAGCAATTTCCAAACAGACAATCTCCAAATGGATAGGAAATTGCATAAGATTCTGTTACTCCTACCATGGAAAACCAGTTCCACAGAACATAAGACCTCATTCTACAAGGGCTACAGCCACTACCACAGCTTTCTTACGAGGAGTGGCAACCAAGGACATTATTGAGGCAGCTACTTGGACCTCCGTGCATACATTTGCCAAGCATTATAATTTACCTCTATACTCTAGATCCCGAGCAGGGTTTGCAACTGCTGTATTGCAAGGGATCCTAACTACACCATAATTCTTCTTCCTCCTCCCTAGTTTGGCTATGGTATTCTACCCATTTGTTATGACTGCAGATGCATCCTTGAAGGACATAGTACAGTTTTGTACCTACCATAAATGTAGATGTCGAACAGGATAACATCTGCAGTCAGGATTACCCACCCTCCTTCCCTCTGTGGTACTCCTAGGGTATTTACCCTCCTAATAGCTAGCTGGGGAGTCTCTTATGGTGTATTTGTTTGTATATATGTACATACATGCTTATTTTTGTGTTTGTTTTCTACTATTTTGGAAACATTGGCATTTATCCAAAATTTAGCTTTCCTAGAGGGCAACTGGCATCTGGGGCAAGAAACACTGAGGAAAATGGCGTTGGCTGATGCCTTTATACCCGAAGACCAGCAGAGATGACGTCGGGTGAAGTGCGACATCAGCCGAAGCCGGACCCAGACTTTGGAATCCGGCCGACCGAAGGGCTGCCTGACGACAGGACAACCCATTTGTTATGACTGCATATGCTATCCTGTTCGGACATCTACATTTATGGTAGGTACAAAACTGTACTTTTGGAATATATGTACAACAGAAAGTCCCAAACATCTTGCAAAATCCTCTTTCTTTGGCCAGGAGCATTTCCAACGCAATTCGATTCTGCCATGCCACCTGCGAAGTGGCCTCCAGTTGTTCAGCAATTCCTTTCAATGCATCTTTGGTATAGTTCACAAAATGCTGCTGGTTATAGTAAATGTAGTTGATCCAGTCCACATTCTTCTTAGGTTGAATCCAGACAAAGATGGATGTAAAACCAGCTGCTATTTGGTTTATTGCTTTGTATTCATCAGGTACGTGTCTTGGTACGCCAATGCTATCGATGTTATAACCGTTATCGAAAGATTGCTTAGGTGCCTCTCTTTTTCTCCTACTCAACCACTTCAGGTTTATTTCAAGTTCTCTTACGAAACTGCTTGCTGGAACTGTGAAAATGTAGAATGGCAGAATTAACTTTACAAGTGCACAAGTTCCCTTCCAGGGAATCGTAAGCCTTGATCTGAGTTTGTTGTCTCCACATAACCACCATACGTCTGCTGACGAACTGAGCAGAAACCTCATGGACCTACACGAGTGGAAGCTGTAACCAAGGATTTTCAACATGTTGACAAGCAAATGGGGGAGCCCAGATATAGACCTGTTCCCCCCCCCCCCCCAGAACTATCAATTGGACAGATTTTGCACAAGGACTCCCCACAAACAATTTTGGAAAGTGGATGCACTGTCCTTCAGCTGGAAAAAACGATCAGTTTATGCCTTTCCTCCCCAAAGTACTACTAAAGATCAAACGAAACAAACCAAGGACGATTTTGATTGCACCAGACTGGCCACGCCAACACTGGTGTACCCCCTCTTGTGCAGTGTGTCACTGTTGGGCCCCATGGCACCTGCCTCTGACTCCTACCCTATTGTCTCAGCAGGAGAACCAGATTCTGCACCCTCATCTTCATACACTGAACCTAGCCGCCTGGCTAATTACCTAATCTCTCCTTTACCATCCCTCAGTAAACCAGTGATGGGTATTATTTTAGAGGCAGGGAGGCTTAGTACTAGAAAATTTTATGCTGAAAAATGGAAAAGATTTTGTGCCTGGAACCAGTCTCAAGGGATGAGCACAGCAGTACCCAATTTACCTCAGATTTTACAATACTTAACTGAGATGCTTCACAAGGGCCTGTCTTTCTCCTCCATCAAAATTCACACCTCAGCCATTTCAGCTCATTATTACACAGAACCTCCCCTCTTCTTTCATCCACTGCTTAAGCAGTTCCTCAGAGGGGCCAAAAATCTACAGCCACCCAGGAGAGCCCCAACTCCAGCCTGGGACCTTAACTTTGTATTGGAAAAGCTCACCCTTCCTCCTTTCAAGCCAGCTGCCACTGCGGATTTAAAATTCCTCTCTTGGAAAATGGCTTTCCTTTTAGCAATCACTTCAGCAAGAAGGGTGTCTGAGTTACAGGCCCTCGTGGCAGTGGAGCCTTCCATCAGCTTTCATGCGGACAGGGTGTCCCTCGGGACCAATCCCTCCTTCATGCCCAAGGTGGTATCCAGTGTGGCCATTAATCAGTCCATTCATTTGCCAACCTTCTTTCCTAACCCACAGAACAAAGGGGAACGGATACTGCACTCCTTAGACGTGCACAGACAACTTAGATTCTACTTGGACAGGACTAAACCTCAAAGGAAATCTGACCAACTGCTGGTGGCATTTGCTGCAGGGGCAGAGGGGAAGGCTATTTCAAAGCAAACCATTTCCAAATGGATAGGCCATTGCATTAATTTCTGCTACAAGCACCATGGAAAACCTATCCCACAGGGGATCAGACCCCATTCAACAAGGGATGCATCTACCTCTACAGCCTTTCTCAGAGGCGTCCCTATCAGGGACATCCTAGAAGCTGCTACCTGGAGTTCAGTGCATACTTTCACCAAGCATTACCATCTGCCAATGTTCTCTAAATCCAGAGCTGGCTTGCTTTGCCACTGCAGTCTTGCAGGGCCTTATACTTGGTCCTAATGCTATCTAAATTCCTCCTCCCATCCTTAGCTTTGGGAATCTTACCAAATGTGATGACCAGCAGTGAAACATGAAGAACATAGTACAGTTGTGTACACTTGCCATAAATGTAGATGTTCAAGTGTATTCACTGTTGCAGTCCTGGTTACCCTCCCTCCAGCCCCCTTTCGTCTTTTGGCTATACCTCTACTCTACTTTACTATGCTCAAAAGCTTTTTGGTGTATTTGCTTTTTTTGTTGGAGGTATAACCTTGTATATTTATAGACTTAATTGCTTCCCATTAAGGGGGCACCTGACATCTGGGGCAAGAAAAAACTGATGTAATAACGTCGGCTGCATGTTTTATACCCATGACGACCTGATGTCATGTAAGAAGGGACAGCAACCGACGCAGGACCCAAGACTTTAATCAGGCCGACTGAGGGCTACTGCAAGCAGATAACCCAAATGTGATGACTGCAACAGTGAATACACTTGAACGTCTACATTTATGGTAAGTGTGCACAACTGTACTTTCCTGAAGAAAGCCAAAAGGACAGAAAACTCAGTAATCCTCATTGCCCCCTTCTGGCCTTGACAAGTTTGGTTTCCCTTATTATACCAAAGCAAATGGGAGAAATTTGTTAGATGGGCTCTAGACAATGGAATAGATCCATATTCAAATCCTTTCCCAAAGGTATTTGATTTTTTAGCTTTACTTTACCAGTCGGGTTTCTCTACGTCAACAATTAGTGCATCTAGCTGAAATTTCAAACTTCCGTACGGGACTGAAGGGTGCTCCTCTGATGTCACACAAACTGTATAAAGCATTCCTAAAAGGTCTTCTAATGCTAAAACTTCCATTTAAAGAACCTCTCCCCCTTTGAGATTTAATTATGGTTCTTCAGCCCCTAACTTGGAACCCCTTTGTACCATCGGCAACTTGTGACTTAAAATATCTGTCTTGGAAAACCCTATTTTTGGTGGCTATCATTTCTGCCAGAAGAGTCTCAGAACTTCAAGCCCAATCGTGCCAACCTCCATACTTAATTTTTCATAAGGATAGAGATGCGCTTCAAACTAATCCTTCCTTTTTGCCCAAGGTGGTATCTGAGACAAATATTAATCAGAAGACAGGCACAGCAGATCAGCAAGAGATGTTTATTTTCACTCCACGAACAAACCTCACAGAAAAGAAACAAAAACAATAACGCTGCTACAGTTATCAGCACATTTTCGTCGACATGCACTTCATCAGAAAAGCTAAACAGTGCTCAGTGTGCTAAATTTATAAGTCAGATGTTATTTGAATCTACCAATGGTGTCTCCTAACTAATTAAAATGTTAATACATTCACTTAACATCCTTGTTAAAAATTGCAGATTTCTTAACAAAATCAGAGAAACAATGTCACCATCTAGTGGTTAAACAAAAACTTTACATGCAGGAATACATAGTAAAAATGTATATAAATACTGTATGATCTAAAAACCATTTTAAGTTATACATGAAAATGTACCTGTGTACAAAATGTTTGAAAAACATATAAAAATGTATGTATGAAAAATGTTAAAATGTGTATAAAATAATATATATATATAAATAATATATATATATATATATATATGTATATATATATATATATATATATATATACATGTTTGTGTGTATATATATATATATATATATATATATATATATATATATGTGTGTATATATGCATGTACAACTGATATATGGGTGAGTGGTTGTAACTTGGCTGATCTCAACTTTAATACAGGTTTTAGAGAGATACTTTCATTTAAACCTGGATGACTACTAGCCTCAAGCATTAGTTGCCAAAATAACTCTCTGTATTCTAAAGAGGCCTCCCAAAGACCACCCTTGTGCTCGGGGGGTAATACCTCTATGACGAAGAAAAGGAATTTTGCAGATTTACATGTTAAAGTTTGTTTAAACAAAGCGTTGTTAGTGTTTTCCTTCCTTACGTCATATAGGTGCTCATACACCCTTTCTCTCAGCCTTCTCTCGGTTTTCCCTATATAAAAGGAATCACATGCCTCACAAGTCACCATGTATACCAAACCACAAGTATTGCAATTTACAAATCCTTTAGTGGTGATAATTTTGCCTCTACTTTTCAGATATATTTTCTCACCTTCCTTGATGTTGACACTAATGACAGCTTCCACATTTATGTGTACCCAACTTGTTTGAGAGATGTGTGACCCGTTTTCCACCCTCAAGTATGTTCTTAATGTTGCGTCCTTTTTAAATACTACTTTTAAGGGTTCTTCAAAGTGCAGATTCAAATCTGTATTAACATTAAGGAGACACCATTGGTAGATTCTAATAACATCTGACTTATAAATTTAGCACACTGAGCACTGTTTAGCATTTCTGATGAAGTGCACGTCGATGAAAACGCGCTGAGAACTGTAGCAGCATTATTGTTTTTGTTTCTGTTCTGTGAGGTTTGTTCGTGGAGTGAAAATAAACATCTCTTGCTGATCTGCTGTGCCTGTCTTTTGAGTTTACCAGTGTGAGTTTGAGCACATTGACCTCTTATTTTTATTTACTAGTTTTTTTGTTTGTGGTCATGGATCTTTCAGCAAGTTCCAGCAGTCATATTGTCAATGACTGTGATAACTCCTGGAAGTCCAGTGAATTGGTTGAACTTCGTAAACAGATTAGCCAGCTCTCTGAGTTGGTCGGCGTGTTAATGCCACTCAGCCAATCACTAATACAACATTCTACACAGTCTCTCATTCCCTGCAACCAGGAAACAACAGGACGTCCAGCTTCGAAGGAAGAGACTGTTACCGGCTTAAACAATGGATCCAATGTGAGACAAGAGACTAGTCATAGCTTTAGGAACAGTTTGGATGGGTTTCCCAATCTTTTTTCCTCTGGAAACGTAACAGCAACCACCAGTGAAGTCCCTAGGACGCAAGTTAAACAAACAGCTACTTTATTACCAGCTGCTGTAGCTGCTACCAACAAAGGTACTGAAATTCAATTTAAAGACCTGCTTGAGTTTAAATTTGACTTTAAAGAGCCGTTTAGGCTGCAGGCAAGTAAACATGATTCTTATGTTGAAATGGTGTCTAAAATGAACAGTTTACTTTTTAAATATAAATCAATGGAAATGGACAATATATATATCTGAAACATTGTATTCAATCCAATATAGTCCCCAAGGGGCTTAGAGTGTGTAAATACCCCAATAATGTTAGGGAAGGCTAACAGTTTCATAAAGATTTAATTACTGCATTTGATAGGTGCGGTTTAGATATTATGCAAGCTGTCATTGTCACCAATGAAGTAGAAATGGAGAAGTTACATGTTACGATTGATGAAATTAATCAGAAAATTGTGAATGACTTATTTCATATTGAAACTGAGAAAAACAAATATTATGACATGTTGAAGGATGTTTAGTTAAAATGCATGAAAGTATTTGAAAGAAAAGCTAAGAAAATTGAGAGACATGTTTGAATATGGTAATAACACACATTACCCTTCACCATAGACGGGGGGGGTAATAAATATTCCAATCACGAATCTGTGGCATACAACAAGGTTTTTGACAACCTTGATATGTGCAATGCCCAAGGTCCATTTCAAAATGAAACTGACCCTTTAGAATACCCCTCCCCTCAGAGATCTGAAAGGTTGAAAAAGAAAGAACCCATAAACAACAACAACCGGAATTTTTACCAAAATCGATGGAACAGGCAGTGGAAATAAAAACTGTAGAAGACATAATTATCAATGAATGTGTATTCAGTTATAAAGGTTTGATTTATTGGTGGATGTTAAAATGTTTGTGAGACTAAAGAACTTTTAGATACTTTTTAATGGTTTAGATAAGAGAGAGTACTAGTATTTTAAAGAAAGAGTATTTTTAACCCACCGTTACATCAACACCTCAAAAATTTTGAAAATGTTTTAGAGAAGCATCTTAGAGATGAGCTTAAATTTAATAAAGTACCCCCCAATCTCACAAAGGATGAATTCAGCATCCTTGATTCTTGTAGAACAGACAAGAATCTGAGTCATGAAGCCTGATAAAGGAGGAGGGGTAGTTCTGATGGACCAAATAGACTATGAAGTCAAAATGCTAAACATGTTGAATGATGAAAATACATATGAAAGTGTGTCCTTGAATGAGTTTAACGTTGCGAAAAGGAAAGTTTCAATATGTCTTAACGACTTACTTCTTGAGGGGCTTAATGACTTAGAAACTTACAACTACCTACATGTTGAGAAACCAAAAATTCCTTCTATTTTTGGTATACCCAAGGTCCACAAGAACCATTTGGACCCACCTCTTAGACCCATTGTTACAGCAGAGGGCTCTTTGACAGCCCCCCTAGCCAAATATTTTGACTTCCATTTGAAGCCATTTATATTGGAACATTCCAACATTTTAAAAGACTTGTGGGATTTTTTGAAACACATTGATGCCCTACAGAAAACAAATACCCCATTTTTTATTTCTTTGGATGTGGTGGACCTGTTTACTTGTATTCCCCATGAAACAGGTCTTTTATGGTTTGAGCAATTTTTGGAGAGTCAAATTTCCATTTCTTTTAACAAGTTTCGTACCCGTTTGATTCTTATGGGCTTGATTTTGAAAAACAATTTTATATACTTTCAGGGTGAGTATTACAGACAAAGGGTGTAGCCATGGGTGCACATTGTACCCCCTTATATGCCAACATTATATTACTCAGTTGGGAAAATAAATGTTTTCAATTCCCATTTCAAAATTTTGTGGAATTACTATGGTCGTTTTTTGGACATTTGTCTTTTTTGGAATGATACTGCTGAAATGCTCTTTTCTAACACATACTTGCATTTTTCTAGTTCTCACCCCCCTTATCAAAAGAAGGCAATTGTCAAGGGTCATCTAGTAGGATGACCTCAGATGAGACAGATTTCCAGATATAATGTGAATTTATTGCAAGTATGTTTCGAGAAAGAGGTTACCCCAATGATTTGTTAGACTGATACACGAAGTTAAAACAGCAAGGACCACAAGGTTTTTGCCTATGTTGGGGAATTCAACAAATATTTTTGGCAACACCAACACTAAAAACAATTCTCCAGTAGATATAAAACACTACAATTCAGCTATGACTATTACTTTTAACGGCGAAACCAGCATAGTTAAAAATATTATTAATGACGAGTGGAATAGGTTTTCCAGTTTTTCAGATTTGAATCTGAACTTTGAAGAACCCTTAAGTAGTATTTAAAAAAGGAGGTAACATTAAGAACATACTTGAGGGTGGAAAACGGGTCACACCTCTCAAACAAGTTGGGTACACATAAATGTGGAAGCTGGTCATTATTGTGTCAACATAAAGGAAGGTGAGAAAATTATATTTGAAAAGTAGAGGCAGAATTATCACCACTAAAGGATATGCAAATGGCAATACTTGTGGTTTGATATTAAGTATTTAGAAAATAAAACCAACTCTTTGTGGCATTTTCTTCTCGCCATCTAGGTAACCCATTTCCTAAGGTTACCTTGGCCAAAGGGTTTAGAGACTACATCACATTCATTTATCATTCTAAAGGACTCCAGCTCCCAAAACCAGTTCAAGCCCATTCTACAAAAGCAGTAGCTACTTCTGCAGTCTTTCATGCCAGAGCTTCTTTAGATAACATTTGTGCAGCAACCACTTGGTCTTCTCATCATACCTTTTATCACTCATTACATATTAGATCAAGTCTCGAGGGGATGAACATCCTTTGGCTCTATGGTGCTTAGGAATATTCTTCCGTGAGACCTCCCGAGGCTAAAGGTAGCTGGGGACTCTGTCCCACTGTCAAGGATTGAGTGAAGATCGACAACGTCCGGTAAAGAAGTTATGTCTTACCATAATGTTCCATCTGTGTTGGCAGTTTTCACCAATCCTGACATCCCCACCCTCCGTTCCCCATCCTGAGACTCTTAGTAGACCGAATTTAGACCTTGACTAGCTTTCCTTTAAGGACTCGTATTTGGCCTCAATCTCACAATCATGCATTTTTGACCTTTCACTGCTGACGGCCATTCCTTAGCAAACAGTCTGAGGTAATCTCTGTGAGAAGCATTATGGGTAAAGCTTGACTCGAGAGTTTGGAGAGCGCCAGCTGAAGTAAAAGGCCTTTTCTGTTCCGAGGTTCGGAACTGAACCCACTGTCAGGATTGGTGAAGATCAACAACACAGATGGAACGTTATGGTAAGACATAACTTGTTTTGTTTTTTTTTTTTTTTTTTTTTTTAGTTTAGCTCAAGTCTGTGTTTCTGTGGCTTCAGTTTGGAACATCTGATGATGTTCATCGTGTTCTACTGCTGCAGTCATCACACTTGGTTTATCCTGTCGTCAGGCAGTCCCGCAGTTGGCCAAATCCCAAAGCCTTGGTCCGGCGTCGGTTGTCGTCGCTTCTTCCCTGACGTCAGTACGACAGGGGTATAAAAGAGGCAGCCGACGCCATTTGTTTCAGTTTTTCTTGCCGCGCGGTGCCCGAAGCAGAAGCAGTTCGCAAGTGCCGGTCAGCCAGCTCCTGAGATTTTCGAATCGAATTTCAGCCAAAGTCTTCTCTAAAGCTAAGTACCCTGTTGGGGAAACTTTTCTTGCCTCAGACCGATGTCAGACAAAGTTAATAATTGCATTTCTTGTGGGAAGCAAATACCTCATAAGGATTTTCATTCTTATTGTATTCCTTGCCTAGGCCCAGACCACGACGTCTCTGGTTGTCAGTTTTGTGCTAGGTTCAACAAACATACAATTAAACATCGGGCAGATTTCGCCCAGCATTATTTTGGCAGAAAATTTAACTATAGCATTCTGTCGGAGCAACCGACATCAGCAATGATTAAAAAACGCAAGGATAAGGACAGACAGCCAAGGCCAAGACCAGTTACCGTGGCCTCAGCGAGGTCTGACGCCGGTTTTCCGGTTTTCAGTGAGGCGCCTACACAGCCCCTGACTACCGCTGATTCAGAAATTCTGACGGCCTCCCAGACCGAAGTAGCTGGGCCTCAGGAACCGGTTCCTCCTCACCCCTCGGACGCCAGCCCTGACGGTGATCCGGAAATTTTGGATAGGCCTTCGGTTTCTGAAGGTGTCTTCAAACTGACAACTATCTCTACTAAGTCTTATGCTAAAGTTCCCTTGAAAGTTAGGAAGCCGGGTCCACACACCCCCCACAGGCCCCTATGCCTAAAAAACAGATGCTTAAGATGGCTGAGGATTTAATTACCCTTATCAGGGGATCCCAACCCCCACCTGACAAAAGGCCTAGACTGGAGGAAGATTATCCTTCCTCTGACCAAGCATCCATTTCCTCAGGCAACTCTGAGGACCAGGATTACTCCTTCTCTCCTTATGAAGACTCAGATGCTGAAGAGTCCATTCCCTCTGACCCCCCCCCCCCCGAAGACTACTCTTTTGGAGAAACTTTACACACCTTAAGGGAACACTTCCACTGGGAAGGCCAAGATTACTCTGACTCTAAGAAAAGACTCCGTGAGTTTCTTCTTCCACAGCATAGACCCCTAGCAATTCCTCCAGTTTTAGACATTTTGGATGATGTTTTCTCTGAATCTAGTCTAAACCCAGATTCCTTACCTCCAGCACCAGCTAAACCAGACAGATACTACAGAGTTCCTGATACTCATAAGTTTCTATATAAAAGTCCTACTGTAGACCCAGAAACCATTTCCCAGGGTCCCAAAGAGGTTAAGGCCTCTACTGCTAAGAATCCACTTCCTTCTGAAAGAGATTCCAGAGCATTAGAAAGATGGGGGAAAGAAAGTGTATACATCTGCCACTTTGTCCATGAGGGCCTTAAACTGCCAATTCCACATGCTAAAATGCCAACAGTACTTGATTACACAGTTAAAACAGAAAATGGTCCCTCAGACAGATCAACCTGATTTCAAAGAGATGCAGGATTTGCTGCATGCAGCAGAACAGGTGGGAAAGCATACCTTACAGTGTGGTTTTGATTCATTGGAAGCCTCATGTAGAGCAGCTGTCACAGGGTCTGTAATACATAGGCATGCTTGGCTTAAAGAACAAGCCTTACCAGAACATGTCAAAGAAAAGTTATTGGATGCTCCATTGCAGAAATATGTGGTATTTGGTGTCAAAGCAGAGGAAGTTTTAAAGAAAATGGAAGAAAAGGCAAAATCTATGCAAACGGTTAAAGATTTCTTACAGGTACAACCTCCTCGTTTCAGCAGAATCTGGCCATCAAAAAACTGGTCCTTTCCTGCATCAGACAGACCCCAAAGAGGTAGGTACAGACGCCCAAGGGGCAGAGGCCAGCCACAAGGTTCTTTCAGGCCTAGACAATGGCAAACAACATCTCAAAGAGGGGGAGACGAAAGATCTCAACCCTTCAGGAAACAAACACAATGACTTCCCTCTTCGCCTGCCAAGCAAAATTGCCCTGGCAGCACCTTTGGGAGGAAAACTTGCTTTATTTCCACAAAATTGGCGCATCATAACAAAGGACAAATGGATTCTGGATATTATTATCCAAGGCTACAGATTTCATTTCCACACTACCACGGATGAGAGGCATGCCAAATCTGCCTCCAAACCAATGGACAGAGGCACAAGCACAAATTTCATCTCTCATGGATATGAAAGCAATTCAGAAGATACCTACAAAGGAGCAAGGTCAAGGTTTTTACTCAAGACTATTTCTAGTCCCAAGAAAGGACAAAGCCTGGAGGCCCATTTTAGACCTCTCAATTCTAAACACATACCTGGAGGTACCCAAATTCAAAATGCTCACACTTCAGCAGCTTCTTCCCATGCTGGGCAAGGAGTCTTGGCTGGTAACATTGGACCTCAAAGAGGCATACCTGCATGTCCCTATCAGACAAGATTGCAGAAGATACCTCAGAATCTTGGCAGGTACAACGCATTATCAATTCTCTGCATTGCCCTTTGGCTTATCTACTGCGCCCAGAGTATTTACAAAATGCCTGGCATCAGTAATTGCATATTGCAGACAACGAGGAATACAAATTTACCCATATCTGGATGACTGCCTGATCCAAGCGGACAGCAAGGACATTCTATTACAGCATCCGGCATTTGTAATAAAGCTGCTCAGTTGCCTAGAGTACACAGTAAACAAAAAGAAGTCAAAGCTAATACCCTCGCAACAAATAATATTCCTGGGTGCCAGCTTAAATACAACGGCCCAGATGTTTTTTCTCGCACCAGACAAACAACAACAATTGTCTCAATACTTCAAAAAGATGGCAACTTTTACCCAGCTCACTGCAAGGAAAATCCTGCAGGCATTGGGGTTCATGGCATCCTGCATTCCACTTCTCCCATATGCAAAGCTGCATATGAGGAAATTACAGTGGTACCTGAAAAATGTATGGTCTCAACACAGGCACAGCCTCGAATCAAGTATACCTCTCATTCCATGCCTTCAAAAAGAGTTCCTATGGTGGGCTCAGGCATGTCAAATAAACAAGGGTCTTCCTTTCATCTTACCTCCAGCAAGCCAAACTATGACAACAGATTCTTCAGACTACGCCTGGGGAGCACACATGGCAGGACAGTGCATACAGGGCAAATGGTCTGCAAAACAAATGCATCTTCACATCAACCAAAAGGAGATGCTAGCTGTGCAAAATGCACTGACAGCCTTCAAGGACCTCTTGCATCCAGGACAACTACTACTAAGGACAGACAACACCACAGTGATGTGGTACATAAACAAACAGGGAGGAACACACTCCTTTATGCAGACAGGCAATGACCTTGTGGAACACAGCATTGACTTACCAAGTACAACTGCAAGCACAATTCCTGCCAGGAAAGGAAGACATATTGGCAGACGAATTAAGCAGAAATATGGCAGATCCTCACGAGTGGAGACTACACCCACAAGTATTTTCAATGATAACTCAAAGGTGGGGATGTCCAGACATAGATCTGTTTGCCTCCCCCAACAATTGCCAACTACAGAAATTTTGCACAAGGACGTATCACTCCCTAGCCTGGAAAGTGGACGCCCTATCATTCAGTTGGACAGCATTGACAGTCTATGCCTTCCCACCACTACCTCTATATTGACCAAGGTATTATTGAAAGTCAGATCAGAGAGACCACAAATGATCCTCATTGCTCCGGACTGGCCACGCCAGCACTGGTACCCATTACTAAGGAACTTGACTCGGAGCCCTCCATGGATCTTGCCTCAATTCCCACTACTGCTGACTCCGAAAAACTCTCTGATACTTCACAGCCAGCTCAGAACTTTAAATTTAGCTGCATGGAGAATACCTTGAATTATCAATCAACACTTCTCTCAAAGGATGTCCAGAATGTCATTTTGGAGGCCAGAAGGCCCAGCACCAGAAAAACTTACTCGGACAAATGGAAAAGATTTTGTGCATGTAACCAGGCTAAAGGCCAAAATCCTTGGATACCTAACATTCCTCAAATACTGCAATACTTAACTGAGATGCTACACCAAGGCCTATCATTCTCATCCATTAAGATCCACGCTTCGGCCATTTCAGCTCAATATAATACGGATCCTCCAATTTTCTCACACCCTTTACTACGGCAGTTTCTCAGAGGGGCTAAGAATATAAGACCCCGCCAGGAAACCCCCAATGCCAGCTTGGGACCTGAACTTCGTTTTAGAAAAATTAACACTGCCTCCTTTCGAACCAGCATTCTCAGCAGAACTACAATACTTGTCTTATTTTCCATCAGCACGCAGGGTCTCATAACTACAAGCATGTATGGCAGTGGAACCTTTCATCATCTTCCATCAGGACAGGGTCTCTTTATGAACTAACCCTACCTTTATGCCAAAAGTAGTATCCAGTGTGGCTTTGAATCAGACCATTCATTTACCCACCTTTTATCCAAATCCCCAGAATAAAGGAGAAAGACTCCTTTACTCTTTGGACATTCACAGACAGCTACGTTACTATTTAGATAAGACAAAGTCCTTCAGAAAAACTGACCAACTCTTCGTATCGTATGCTGCAGGCTCACAAGGAAGGGCTATTTCAAAACAGACCATCTCCAAATGGGATAGCACATTGTATCCGCTTTTTCTACTCGCACCATGGGAAAGCAGTGCCTGTTAATATTAGGTCCCATTCCACCAGGGCTACAGCAACCTCAGCAGCCTTTCTCAGGGGGGTTCCAACCAAGGACATTCTGGAGGCAGCTACTTGGAGTTCAGTGCAAACCTTTACCAAGCACTACCACCTTCCCTTATACTGAAAAACCAGAGCTGGTTTTGCCACTGCAGTACTGCAGGGCATCCTAGCTTCGCCTAACCCAGTTTAGTACCAGCCACCCATCCATAGCTTTGGGATTCGACCCAATGTGATGACTGCAGCAGTATAACACGATGAACATAGTACAGTTTTGTATCTACCATAAGTGTAGATGTTCGAGTGTATATTCTGCTGCAGTCCAGGTTACCCTCCCACCATCCCCTCTACATACCAGGGTGTTAGTTAT
Source organism: Protopterus annectens (assembly GCF_019279795.1). Classification (NCBI taxonomy): domain Eukaryota; kingdom Metazoa; phylum Chordata; order Ceratodontiformes; family Protopteridae; genus Protopterus; species Protopterus annectens. Next base: position 1,768,823,776 of record NC_056725.1, read on the forward strand.
AGCTCCATGTTCATCAAGTCAGTTGGATGCATGTCTATATGGTGTATTTGCTAACAGCTAGTACTACTGTTTATCTACTAAGGTATTTTTGCATAGCTTTTGTATTGCCTTCCTAGTTGGGGTCACCTGACATCTGGGGCAAGAAAAACTGAAAAAAATGGCGTCAGCTGCCTCTTTTATACCCCTTTCGCACTGACGTCAGGGAAGAAGTGACAACCGACGCCGGACCAAGGCTTTGGGATTCGTCCGACTGCGGGACCGCCTAATGACAGGATAACCCAAGTGTGATGACTGCAGCAGTTTATACACTCGAACATCTACATTTATGTAGGTACAAAACTGTACTTTCTTCATGTTTCACTGTTGCAGTCATCACACTTGGGATATCCTGTCAGGTGTAGCCCTCAGTCTGCCCGAATACCAGCGGCTTAGTATTTCTGCGTCGGTTGTTGTCGCCACAGGACTGACGTCAGGTCATCAGTGGTTTCTTGGCCTTCATTCAGCACTGTTGGTTTGCTCACATTTTGTTTTTCTTATTTAGTCAGTGGTATAAAATCAGGCAGCCAACGCCATTAGATCAGTCTTTCTTGCTGAGGAGCCCGAAGCTGAAGCAGTTTGCACGATTGCTGGTCGGCCGCTACTTGAGTTTCATCTCCGAATTGCAGTTGAAGTCTTCTGAAGCTAAGTACCCCGTTGGAGATCCTTTTTTTCTTGCTCTAACTGATGTCAGAAAAAGTTAACAATTGTCTCGCCTGTGGAAAGCAAATACCACACCGAGACTTCCATTCTTACTTTGTCACCCTTTTTAGGCCCAGGCTACGACGTCCCTCGCTGTTGCTTTTGTGTTTTATTCAACGCCAGAATTATACGTCGTCGGGCCCTTATAGTAGCTAAATATTTTCGCTCTGTATCTCCATATTCTGAAATGGCTTCGATAAGCCATCTAACTACCGATCTTATGAAATAATGTAAGGATAAAGACAAGAGACAAGACCACACAGGTCCAAAACTGCCGACGACGCTTCCGTTAAGCTAGTCGCCAGTTCGCTGGTCTTCAGTGAGGCGCTTTCGCAGCCTATGATGCCTGCTTCTGTGGATTTGCATGCCTCTACCGAGACCTGTTTGGATGCTGCGAGACTTCTTTGACTAAGGATCCTGTGGATGTCTCTACCTTGAATGGGTCCAGAACCGCTGAGCAGGCACCGGCTTCCAAGGAAGTTCTTTGCGCTACTGATACCCGACACAAACCGACAAAGACTTTCTCATCTTCATTTCTTTCTAAAACTAACGGGTTTATAAGGCCCAGGGTACAAACTACACCTAAAAAACGACTACCCAAGCTCAGGCACCTGCTTCCTTGCCTCAATCTCAAATCCTTAAAATGGCAGAAGAGATATTATGCTTATTAGGGGAAGCCAGCCTACTCCTTCCAAAAGAAAAAGACTTGTCCCCGGTAGTTTTATCTGACCAGGAGTCCGATGACTGTGAGGTTTCTAAATATGAAGACCTGCAACCCCTGTCTGCTTATGAGGATTCAGATGCAGAGGAATCCATTTATTCTGCCTCTCCTCCAGAGGATTTTTTATTTGGTGAAACCCTACATACTTTAAGGGAGCATTTCTAATGGGAATGTCAGGACTACCCTCAGTCCAAAAAGAGACTCTGGGAATTCTTAGACTTATTACAACACAGACCTTTAGCCATTCCTCCTGTCTTGGATGTTGTGGATGATGTCTTTCTGGAATCCAGTTTGACTCCCGACACCCTTCCTCCTGCTCCCAGGAAACCTGACCAGTATTATAAGGTCCCTGACTCTCTCAAATTCCTTTTCAGAAGTCCTACTACTGACCCAGAGGTCATCTCCCAAGGACCTAAAGGAATAAAAGCAACAACAGCTTAGAATCCCACCCCCTCAGACAGGGATTCTCGAGCTTTAGACAGATGGGTTAAAAAAGTATACACCTCTGCAACTCTTGCCATTAGAGCACTACATTGTCAGTTCCACATGCTGAAATACCAGCAACATACCGTGGAACTCCTCAAGCAAACAATATCTGCCTTTCCTGCTTGTGCAGAAAATAAAGAAATACAGGAGCTTATGCATTCTGCAAGCCACGTTACTAAACGCACTTTGCAATGTGGCTTTGATGCCCTAGAACCATCTTGCAGGGCAGCAATCACAGGTTCTGGGCTTAGACGGCATCCTTGGCTTAAGGAACAGACCTTGCCAGACCATGTCAAATCAAAACTACTGGACGCACCATTGAACAAAGACAATTTGGCACCAAGGCAGAAGAAGTCTTAAAGATGGAAGAAAAAGCTAAATCTGTGCAGACAGACTTCCTACAAGTCCAGCCTCCAAGGTTCAGTAGGCATTGCCCTTCCAAACACTGGTCCTTTCCGGCACCCTCCAGGCCAGCTCAGGCAAGACCTAAGGGAAGCAGACCCCCCCAGACAGCAGTCCCAGGGAATGCAGAGATCTAAGCAATGGAGATGTTCATCGTGTTTCACTGTTGCAGTCATTACACTTATCCTGCTGGCAGGCTACCCTCAGTCGGCCTGAATTCCAAAGTCCTGGTCCAGCGTCGGTTGCTGTCGCCTCTTCCCTGACGTCAGTGCGCCAGGAGTATATAAGATGCAGCCAATGCCATTTTCTTCAGTCTTTTTTGCCGTGCAGTGCCCGAAGCAAAAGCAGTTAGCAAGTGCTGGTCAGCCGACTCCTGAGATTTTCGAAATTGAATTTCAGAACCGAAGTCTTCAATAAAGCTAAGTACCCCGTTGGGGAAACTTTTTCTTGCTCCAGACCGATGTCAGTAAAAGTTAACAATTGTTTTTTGTGGGAAGCAAATACCTCATAAGGATTTTCACTCTTACTGTATTCCTTGCCTAGGCCCTTCCCACGACGTTGCTAGTTGTCAGTTTTGTGCTAGATTCAACCAATGCACTATTAAGCGTTGGTTTGATTTTGCTTTACATTACTTTGGTCGAAGGTTTAACTACATAATGCCGTCGGAACAACCGATGACCGGAATTCATAAAAAACAAAGACAAAGAAAAGGACAGGCATCCGAGGTCCAAAACAGACCACAAAGCCTCTTCTAGGCCAGTCGCCGGTTCTCAGTGAGGTGCTTTTGCAGCCCATGACACCCGCTGCCTCAGAGCCACAGGCCGCCTCCGACTCCCACGTGGAGACAACTAGGCCTCTGGAAACACAAGGTATTGGGCCTATGGAAACTATTCCCTCAGATGGGTCCGGAGCCGCTGAGCAGGCATCGGCTTCTGAGGGTGTTTTCAGACCTTCACAGCTTACTATTATGCCGCTTCAGCAGCTAAAGCAGAGTCTAAAACACCATTAAAGACAAAGAAACAAGTACAGCATTCTCCTGGACAGTCATCCATGCCAAAGGAACGGATGCTTAAGATGGCCGAGGACCTAATTACTTTGATCAGGGGTTCCCATCCCCTTCCTGATAAAAGGCCTAAGCAAGACACTGACTATGGCTCCTCTGACCAGGTTTCTATTTCCTCTGATTCCTCTTCAGAACAGGGCTATTCTCTTCCTCCCTATGTGGACTCTGATGCTGAAGAATCTATCCCTTCAGCCTCTCCTCCTGAGGATTATTCTTTTGGGGGAACCCTGCACACCTTGAGGGTGCATTTCCATTGGGAGAGCCAGGATTATTCAGAATCCAAGAAAAGGCTCATAGACTTTCTTTTACTGCCTCAGCACAGGCCCCTTGTTATCCCCCCCTGTACTAGATATTGTTGATGTTTTTTTTCTGAATCCAGTTTGTCTCCTTTACCCCCTGCACTAGTCAAGCCAGATAGGTACTACAGGGTCCCAGACTCTCGTAAATGTCTTTATAAAAACCCTGTTGCTGATCCAGAAACAATTTCTCAGGGTCAAGGCTTCCACTGCAAAAAAACCCCATTGTGTTACACTGCTGCAGTCATTACACTTGGGTTATCCTGCCGTCAGGCGGTCCCGCAGTCGGCCAGAGTTCCAAAGTCTTGGTCCGGCGTCTGTTGCTGTCGCTTCTTCCCTGACATCAGTGCGCCAGGGGTATATAAGATGCATCTGGCACCATTTTCTTCAGTCTTTCTTGCCGCGCGGTGCCCGAAGCAGAAGCAGTTCGCAAGTGCCGGTCGGCCAACTCCTGAGATTTTCAAAGTCGAATTTCAGATCCGAAGTCTTCTATAAAGCTAAGTACCCTGTTGGGGAAACTTTTTTCTTGCCTCAGGCCGATGTCAGAAAAAGTTAATAATTGTATTTCTTGTGGGGAAGCAAGTGCCTCATAAGGACTTCCACTCTTACTGTATTCCATGCCTAGGCCCTGATCACGACATCACTAGCTGGTTTTGTGCTAGATTTAACAAACGCACTATAAAAAGACGTTTTGATTTTGCTTTGCACTACTTTGGCCGAAGATTCAATTATACTATGCCGTCGGATCAACCGGCGACCGCAATACCGAAAAAACGCAAGGACAAGGATAAAGACAGGCATCCGAGGCCCAAAACCGACGACGAAACCTCTTCTAGGCCAGTCGCCGGTTCTCAGTGAGGTGCTTTCGCAGCCCCTGACACCCGCTACCTCAAAGCCACAGGCCGCCTCCGACTCCCACGTGGAGACAACTAGGCCTCTGGAAACTCAAGGTATTGGGCCTACGGAAACTAATCCCTCGGATGGGCTGGGTTTCGGCAAAATTATGCCTTCTTCAGTGTTTGCTCAACACTGAAGAAGGCATCATTTTGCCAAAACCGGTCTGTTTTTTATTTATAATAAAAGTCTGATCATTCACTATCTGGTTTTGGGCTGCATATTTGACTGCTAAACCGTGCTGCCCATTTTTGTTTCTTCATGCTGAAGAATCTATCCCTTCAGCCTCTCCACCTGAGGATTACTCTTTTGGGGAAACTTTACATACCATGAGGGAGCATTTCCATTGGGAAAGTCAGGATTACTCGGAATCCAAGAAAAGGCTCAGGGATTTCCTTTTATTGCCTCAGCACAGGCCCCTGGCTATTCCGCCTGTGCTTGATATTGTGGATGATGTGTTCTCTGAATCCAGCTTATCTCCTGATTCTTTGCTCCCTGCACCAGCCAAGCCAGATAGATATTATAGAGTCCCAGACTCTCAAGTTTCTTTATAAAAACCCTTCGGGGGATCCAGAAACTATTTCCCAGATTCCAAAAGAGGTTAAGGCTTCTATTGCAAAAAATCCAGTACCCTTGGACAGAGATTCCAGAGCTTTGGATAGATGGGGGAAGAAAGTATACACTTCTGCAACTTTAGCAGTAAGAGCTTTAAATTGCCAGTTTCACATGCTTAAGTACCAACAATATTTAATGGCTCAGTTAAAACAGAAAATGCTTGCAAGCTCAGAAGCTCTTGATTGTAAAGAAATGCAGGATTTATTGCATGCAGTTGAACAGGTGGGAAAACATACTCTACGATGTGGTTTTGATTCTTTAGAGGCCTCTTGTAGGGCCGCAGTTACAGGTTCTGTGATTCGAAGACATGCTTGGTTAAAAGAACAGAGTTTACCTGATCATGTTAAGGCAAAATTATTGGATGCTCCATTACAGCATGTTACCTTGTTTGGTGTTAAGGCAGAAGAGGTGTTAAAGAAAATGGAGGATAAAGCTAAATCTATGCAAACAGTCAAGGATTTCTTACAGGTACAGCCACCTCGATTTTGCAGAAATTGGCCAACAAAGAATTGGTCCTTTCCAGTGTCAGACAGGCCACAGAGAGGCAGATACAGACTCCTAAGAGGCAGATCTCGACCCCAAGGCTCAAACAGACAATGACAGTGAGGCACCTCAACCCCAAAAGGAGGTGAGGACAAGTCTCAACCTTACAGGAAACAGTCACAATGACTTTCCCCTTTGTACGCCAAGCACTTCCCTTTTGGAAGCCCCCTTAGGGGGAAAACTAGCACTTTTTTCTCAAAACTGGCAAACAATCACCCAAGACAAATGGGTTCTGAATATTGTGTCTCAAGGTTACAGGTTCCACTTTCATACTTTACCAAGGCTAAAAGGAATGCCAAACCTGCCACAAAATCAATGGGCAGAGGCACAAAAACAAATTTCAGCCCTCATGGACATGAGAGCTATTCAGAAAGTACCACAACAGGAACAAGTACAAGGATTTTACTCAAGACTCTTCCTGGTCCCCAGAAAGTACAAGGCCTGGAGGCTCATACTAGACCTTTCAATTCTAAATACTTACCTGGATATTGCGAAATTCAAAATATTGACATTACAGCAGCTTCTACCCATGCTGGGCAAGAAGGCTTGGCTAATTACTCTGGACCTCAGAGGCATACCTGCATGTCCCTATCAGACAAAATTGCAGAAGATACCTCAGATTCAAAGCTGGTACAATGCACTACCATTTCTCTGCACTGCCCTTTGATTTATCTACTGCGCCCAGGGTCTCCTCAAAGTGCCTGGCACCAGTAATTGCATTTTGCAGACAAAAAGGAATTCAAATATATCCATACCTGGACGATTGCCTCATTCAAGCAGAGACAAAGGACATTCTTCTACAGCATCTGGTGTTTGTAAAAAGGTTGTTAATTTCTCTAGGGTACACAGTAAACGAAAAGAAATCAAAACTAGTGCCCTCACAACAGACTATATTCCTGGGTGCCAGCTTAAATACAATGGCCCAGATGGCTTACCTCACGCCAGACAAACAAGTTCAACTAACTCATTATTTTCAGCTACTGGCAAAAAAGTCCCATCTCGCTGCAAGAAAAATTCTTCAGGCCCTGGGATTCATGGCATCCTGCATACTCCTAATACCATATGCCAGACTACATATGAGGAAATTACAATGGTACCTAAAAAGTGTTTGGATTCAACATACACACAGTTTAGAAGCAGTAATACCAATGGTTCCCTGCCTACAGCAGGAGTTTCGTTGGTGGGCACAGGCATGTCGCCTAAACAAGGGTCAGCCTTTTACCCTACCCACAGCCAAGCAGACTCTAACAGATGCTTCGGATTACGCCTGGGGAGCACACATGGCAGTAAAATGCATTCAGGGCAAGTGGACCACAGACCAGATGCGTCTGTCAATCAAAAAGAGATGTTGGCTGTTCAAAATGCCCTAACAGCTTTCAAGGACCCTTTGTATCCAGGACAATTGTTATTAAAGTCAGACAACACCACAGTAATGTGGTACATAAACAAGCAAGGGGGGGCACTCATTCTTATCCCCTATGCAGGCAAGCTATGACCTTGTGGATACAGCTCTAACGTATCAAGTTCACCTGCAAGCACAATTCCTGCCAGGAAAGAAAAATACTCTGGCAGACGATCTAAGCAGAAATATCATGGACCCTCACGAATGGAAATTGAATCCACAAATCTTCAGCATGGTAACGCAAAAATGGGGATGCCCAGACATAGATCTTTTTGCCTCCACACTGAATTGCCAACTACAGAAATTCTGCACAAGGGCTTATCACAAGCAAGCATGGAAAGTGGATGCTCTATTGATCAGCTGGAAAAAACTAAAAGTTTATGCCTTCCCCGCCACTGCCTCTCCTTTTAAAGGTACTCCTAAAAGCCAGACAAGAAAAAACACAGATGATCCTGATTGCTCCAGACTGGCCACGCCATCACTGGTACCCTATCTTAAGGAACTTAGCTCAAGGCCCACCATGGATTTTGCCTCAAATTCCACACCACCTGACTCAACAAAACAATCAGATCCTGCACGGTCAGCTCAAAACCCTGAACCTGGCTGCATGGCAGATTCATTAGTCAAACAGGCAACACCTTTCTCTAAAGCTGTCATGAATGTCATTTTGGAGGCCAGGAGGACTATCACCAGGAAAGCTTACTAGAAAAATGGAAGAGATTCTGCGACTGGAACTTGACTCTCTTGTTCCAAACATTCCTCAGATTTTACAATACTTAACTGAGATGCTGGACAAAGGCCTATCCTTCTCATCAATTAAGATCCACGCCTCTGCCATTTCAGCACATTACAACACTGATCCTCCTTTATTCTCTCATCCCTTGCTAAAACAGTACCTCAGAGGGACTAAAAACATAAGACCACCCCGGAGAGCACCATCACCAACTTGGGACCTCAATTTTGTTTTGGAAAAACTAACCCTGCCACCTTTTGAGCCAGCCAATGCAGCCAATCTAAAATTTTTATCATGGAAAACAGCTCTGCTCCTAGCAGTAACTTCAGCACGAAGAGTCTCAGCACTACAGGCATTAATGGCAGTGGAACCTTTTATAATTTTTCATCAGGACAGGGTTTCTTTTATGCCAAAGGTGGTGTCTAGTGTGGCTCTTAACCAAACCATCCATTTGCCAACTTTTTATCCAAACCCCCAGAATAAAGAGGAGAAACTTCCGCATTCTTTGGACATACACAGGCAGCTACACTTCTACTTGGACAAAACAAAAGCTTACAGGAAAACTGAGCAACTGTTTGTAGCATATGCTGCATGATCACAGGGCAAGGCTATCTCAAAGCAGACTATATCAAAATGGATAGGACACTGTATACATTACTGCTACACACAGCATGGAAAATCAGTCCCAAATAACATTAGGCCGCATTCCACCAGGGCAACAGCCACTTAAACAGCCTTTCTCAGATGAGTACCTACCAAGGAAATTTTGGATGCTGCAACTTGGAGTTCAATGCACACCTTTGCCAAGCATTACCACCTGCCTCTTTACTCTAAATCCAGAGCAGGATTTGCCACTGCAGTTCTGCAGGGCCTCATAGCCAATCCTAACTCTTTATAGACCAGCCACCCAACCTTAGCTTTGGGATTCTACCCAAGTGTAATGACTGCAGCAGTGTAACACGATGAACATGGTACAGTTTTGTACCTACCATAAATGTAGATGTTAGAGTATTCACACTGCTGCAGTCCAGGTTACACTCCCTCCATCCCCTCTGAACTAGCTGGACTTATCTATACCTTTCTATCCTATACAACCTTTGTGATGTATTTGCTTGTATGAAGGAATGTTATTTTTATATGTATATTTTTTTATTAGCAATATGTATTGCCTACCTACTTGGGGGCACCTGACATCTGGGGCAAGCAAAACTCAAGAAAATGGCGTCTGATGCATCTTATATACCCCTGGCGCACTGACGTCGGGGAAGAAGCGACCGTACCCGACGCCGGACCAAGACTTTGGAACTCTGGCCGACTGCGGGACCGCCTGATGGCAGGATAACCCAAGTGTAATGACTGCAGCCGTGTGAACACTCGAACATCTACATTTATGGTAGGTACAAAACTGTACTTTCCCTCTGATAGGGATTCGAGAGCACTGGATAGATGGGGGAAAAAAGTTTACACTTCTGCTACTTTAGCTGTAAGGGCTTTAAACTGCCAGTTTCACATGCTTAAATATTAACAATACCTAATGTCTTTGCTAAAACAGAAAATGCTTACAAGCTCAGAATGTCCTGACAATAAGGAAATGCAGGATTTATTGCATGCAGCTGAACAAGTGGGAAAGCATACTCTGCAATGTGGTTTTGATTCATTAGAGGCTTCTTGCAGAGCCGCTGTTACAGGCTCTGTCATTCGAAGGCATGCTTGGTTAAAAGAACAGAGTTTACCTGATCATGTTAAAGCAAAATTATTGGATGCTCCATTACAGCATGATACTTTGTTTGGTGTTAAGGCAGAATAGGTGTTAAAGAAAATGGAGGATAAAGCAAAATCAATGCAGGCAGTAAAGGATTTCTTACAGGTTCAGCCGCCTAGATTTAGCAGGAACTGACCTTCTAAAAATTGGTAATTTCCAGTGTCAGACAGGCCACAAAGAGGCAGATACAGAAGCCCAAGAGGCAAATGTCAGCCCCAAGGTTCATACAGACCTAAACAATGGGGTGCTTCAGCCCCCAAAGGCGGAGAAGACAAATCACAACCTTATAGGAAACAGTCTCAATGACTTTCCTCTACAAAAGCCAAGCACTTACCTTTTGACAGCACTCTTAGGGGGAAAACTAGCACTTTTCTCACAAAACTGGCACATGATCACCCAGGACAAATGGGTACTGAATATTGTTTCTCAGGGTTACAGGTTCCACTTTCACACCCTACCAAGGTCAAAAGGGATGCCAGACCTGCCACAAAACCAATGGGCAAAGGCACAAAAACAAATTTCTGCTCTCATGGACATGAGAGCTATTCAAAAAATACCACAGCAAGAACATGGGCAAGGATTTTACTCAAGACTTTTCTTGGTACCCAGAAAGGACAAAGCATGGAGGCCAATACTGGACCTGTCAATTCTAAACACTTTCCTGGATGTTCCAAATTTCAAAACGTTAATACTACAGCAACTTCTACCCATGCTGGGCAAGAAGGCTTGGCTAGTTACTTTGGACCTCAGAGGCATTACCTGCATGTCCCAATCAGACAATCTTGCAGACGATACCTCAGATTCATAGCTGGCTCAATGCATTACCAATTCCCTGCACTGCCCTTTGGCTTATCTACTGCGCCCAGGGTCTTCACAAAATGCCTGGCACCAGTAATTGCATTTTGCAGACAAAAAGGAATTCAGATATATCCCTACTTGGACGACTGCCTTATTCAAGCAGAGAGCAAGGACATTCTACTAAAGCATCTGGCATTTGTAAAAGGATTACTAATTTGCCTAGGGTACACAGTAAACGAAAATAAATCAAAACTAGTGCCCTCTCAAGAGATAATATTCCTGGGTGCCAGCTTAAATACAACTGCCCAGATGGCTTATCTCACGCCAGACAAACAAAGGCAACTGACTCATTACTTTCAAATGATGGCAACAAAGACCCAGTTACCTGCAAGAAAAATTCTGCAGGCTTTGGGCTTCATGGCATCTTGCATCCTGCTAATTCCATATGCAAGACTGCATATGAGGAAGCTACAATGGTACCTAAAAAGTGTTTGGACTCAACATTGCCACAGCCTGGAAACAATAATAACTCTTATTCCCTGCCTGCAACAGGAGTTTTGATGGTGGGCACTGGCCTGTCACCACAACAAGGGACAGCCTTTCACTTTACCCACAGCCAGGCAGACACTAACAACAGATGCATCGGATTATGCCTGGGGGGGCACACATGGCAGGAAAATGTTTTCAGGGCACGTGGCTCATGGATCAAATGCATCTTCACATCAATCAAAAAGAGGTGCTAGCTGTACAGAATGCCCTGACAACCTTCAAGGATCTGCTACATCCAGGACAACTATTACTAAAGACTGACAATACTACAGTTATGTGGTACATAAACAAGCAAGGGGGCACACATTCCTACCCCCTCTGCAGGCAAGCCATGACTTTGTGGAACACAGCACTGACCTATCAAGAACATCTGCAGGCACAATTCCTGCCAGGAAAGAAAAATACTCTGGCAGACTTACTAAGCAGAAACCTCATGGACCCTCATGAGTGGAAACTATATCCACAGGTCTTCAGCATGATAACCAGGAAATGAGGATGCCCAGACATAGATCTTTTTACCTGCCCTCACAACTACCAACTACAGAAATTCTGCACAAGGACTTATCACTCACAAGTATGGAAAGTGGACGCTCTATCTTTCAGCTGGAAAACCCTAACAGTTTATGCCTTTCCACCACTGCCTCTTCTTCCCAAGGTGCTCCTAAAGCTCAGACAAGAGAAGCCAAAAATGATTTTGATTGCCCCAATCCTAAAGAGCTTGTCTCAAGACCCAGCCTGGACTTTACCTCTAATTCTTCATCTTCGGACTCAACAAAACAATCAAATCCTGCACAGCCAACTCAGAACCTTAAATCTGGCTGCATGGCGGATAATATAGCCACTCAGAACACACCTCTCTTTAAAGCTGTTTGGATGTCATTTTGGAAGCCAGGAGGCCCAGCACAGGAAATCTTATGCAGAAAAATGGAAGAGATTCTGTGCTTGGAACCAGGCGCAAGGACTTGAACCACTTGTTCCAAACATTCCTCAGATTTTACAATACCTAACTGAGATGCTGGACAAAGGCCTATCCTTCTCATCAATTAAAATCTATGCCTGTGCCATTTCAGCTCATTACAATACGGAACCTCCTATTTTCTCTCATCCGTTGCTAAGACAGTACCTCAGAGGGGCAAAAAACATAAGACCCCCAAGGGAGAGCACCGATACCTACATGAGACCTTAACTTTGTCTTAGAAAAACTCACACTACCTCCTTTTGAGCCAGCCAATACAGCTGACAAAATTCTTATTATGGAAAACTGCTCTGCTCCTAGCAATAACTTCAGCAAGAAGAGTCTCAGAGTTGCAGGCATTAATGGCAGTGGAACCTTTTATCATGTTTCATCCGGACAGGGTTTCTCTAAGGACAAACCCAACATTTATGCCAAAGGTAGTATCCAGTGTGGCTCTTAACCAAACCATTCATTTGCCAACATTTTATCCAAATCCCCAGAATAAAGGGGAGAGACTTCTGCACTCTTTGGACATACATAGGCAGCTACGCTTCTACTTGGACAAAACAAAAGCTTTCAGAAAAACTGAGCAACTGTTTGTAGCATATGCTGCAGGATCACAAGGAAAGGCTATCTCAAAGCAGACTATTTCAAAATGGATAGGACACTGTATTCGTTTCTGCTATGCGCAGCATGGTAAGTCAGTGCCTAAGAATATTAGGCCACATTCCACCGGGGCAGCAGCCACTTCAGCAGCCTTTCTCAGAGGAGTACCAACCAAGGAAGTTTTGAAGGCTGCAACTTGGAGTTCAGTACACACTTACCAAGCATTATCACTTACCTCTTTACTCTAAATCCAGAGCAGGCTTTGCCACTGCAGTTCTGCAGGGCCTCATAGCCACTCCTAATCCTATTTAGACCCAGCCGCCCTACCTCAGCTTTGGGATTCAACCCAAGTGTAATGACTGCAACAGTGAAACACGATGAACATAGTACAGTTGTGTACCTACCATAAATGTAGATGTTAGTGTATTCACTATTGCAGTCCAGGTTACCCTCCCACCATCCCCCTTTCTTTGCTGGGACTTCTCTGTACTTCTCTATCCTATACAACCTATGTGGTGTATTTGCTTGTAGATGAAGGTATTGTTTTTATTTTACTGTATGTTTTTATAAGCAATACGTATTGCCTACCTTATTGGGGGCACCTGACATCTGGGGCAAGAAAAACTGAAGAAAATGGCGTTGGCTGCTTCTTGTATACCCCTGGTGCACTGACGTGAAGGAAGAGGTGACAGCAAGCGACGCCGGACCAGGACTTTGGAATTCAGGCCAACTGAGGGTAGCCTGCCAGCAGGATAACCTAAGTGTAATGACTGCAACAGTGAATACACTCGAACATCTACATTTATGGTAGGTACACAACTGTACTTTCTTCCACTTCAAAAACAGAGAGTGCTAAGCCACCCCCTTATGGAAAGAACTTGCAATGATTTTGCACCTCCACCCCATTCCTTACTCCAAAAAAACAAGCCTACCTGACAGGCTACTTCTCTCGACTAGCCACCAGAACTCAGTTATCCGCAAGGAAAATCCTGCAAGCTCTAGGGTTCATGGCATCCTGCATTCTACTCATTCCATATGCCAGACTGCATATGAGGAAACTACAGTGGTACCTAAAAAGCCTTTGTGTCAACACTCTCAGGACCTGGAAACTATCATACCTATAATACCCTGTCTAAGGAAAGATTTTCTTTGGTGGGCAGCAGCATGCAACCACAAGGGTCTTCCCTTCTCACATCCCCACGCCGCCCAGACCCTCACCACCGATGCATCAGATTATGCCTGGGGTGCACACCTGGATGCCAGGTGCATTCAGAGCCATTGGAGCCCAAATAGAATACATCTGCACATCAGCCAAAAAGAGTTGCTAGCTGTTCGCATGCTCTGACAGCTTTCAGACCCCTACTCTCCCCAGTGCCTCTAGTGATCAAAACAGACAACACCACAGTGATGTGGTATATCGACAAGCAGGGAGGAACTCATTCTTATCCTCTCCGCAGGCTCGTCATGACCCTTTGGCACACGGCTTCAGCCATATAAATTCACCTGCTAGCACAATTCCTGCCAGGCTCCCAAAACTCGCTGGCAGACAAATTAAGCAGAAACCTGCTAGACCCACACGAATGGCAGCTAGCCCACATAACCTTCACCATTGTAACCCAGAAATGGGGCACCCCAAAGGTGGACCTCTTTGCCTCCCACAACAATTACCAGCTCAGCAAATTCTGCACCAGGGAATCTCACAATAAGGCCTGGAAAGTGGATGCTCTGTCCTTCCAGTGGGTAAACCTCTTGATCTATGCATTTCCCCCTCTACCTTTAATTTCAAATATACTGTTCAAAATAAGGGAGGAAAAAACAAGGACAATCTTGATTTCTCCAGACTGGCCATGCCAGCACTGGTACCCACTGCTGCGCAGCCTGTCACCCCTGCCACCATGGCACCTACCTCAGATCCCATCACTCCTAACCCAGAAAAATGGAGCATTGATGCATCTACAATTGCAGACCCTGAACCTGGCAGCCTGGCTTATTTCCTGACCTCTCCTCCAGCTGCCAGCCCAAGCAAACAAGTCCCGGATGTTATACGCGAGGCCAGATGCCCCAGCACTAGAAAATCCTATGCTGACAAGTGGAAAGGTATGGCACCTGGATCTAGGCTAAAGGAGCTGAACCAACACATCCCTCCTATCACTCATCAAGGATTACCTAGCAGACCTACTACATAGGGGCCTTTCCTTCTCTTCTATTAAAATTCATGCCTCTGCCATCCCTGTTCATTACAGCACAGAGCCACCTCTCTTCTCTCACCCTCTCATCAAACAGTTCCTAAGAGGGGCTAACAATTTAAGGCCACCCAGAAGAGCTCCTACCCCAGCTTGGGACCTTAACTTTGTGTTGGAAAAACTCACACTTACCCCCCTTTGAGCCTGCAGCTCCAGCAGAGTTAAAAATTCCTCTCTCGGAAAACAACCTTGCTTCTGGCCATCACTTCAGCTAGAAGAGTTTCAGAGCTACAAGCTGTCATGGCTGTAGAGCCTGTCATTTTCCATGCTGACAGGGTCTCCCTCAGGACTAACACAACTTTCATGCCTAAAGTGGTGTCCCGTGCGTCTTTCAACCAATCAATTAATTTGCCCACCTTTTTCCCTAACCCACAAAACAAGGGGGGAAGGATTCTGCATTCTGTAGTTGTGCACAGACAGCTCAGATTATACCTGGGTAGGACTAAAGCTTTTAGGAAAACTGACCAATTGCTAGTCAGCTTTGCAGCAGGGGCAGAGGGCAAGGCCATATCCAAACAAATAATCTCCAAATGGATAGCACACTGCAGCCATTTCTGCTACACCACGGGAAACCACCCCCTAAGGGGGTCAGAATGCATTCCACCAGGGTACCCTGCACCTCTGCAGTTTTTCTCAGAAAGATCCCTACAAGGGACATCCTGGAGGCTGCAACATTGACTAATATTCATACCTTCACCAAGCATTACCACCTGTCTATCTTCTCCAAACCTAGGGCAGGCTTTGCAACTGCAATCTTGCAGGGCATCCTAGCCAGCCCCCAGTCTTCTTGAATGTCTCCACCCCTTTCTTCAGATTTGGGAATCAACCCAAGAGTGATGACTGCAACAGTGAAACACGAAGAACATAGTGCAGTTGTGTACACTTAACATAAATGTAGATGTTCGAGTGTATTCACTGTTTCAGTCCTGGTTTCCCAACCTCCATCCCCCTTTTCTCTCTCTCCCTCACTCCTTACAGGGAAATTTTGGTATTTATTTTCTACTAGTGGTGTTCTTCCACCATAACCTATCTCCCTATTTAGGGCAAGAAAAACAGATGTAATGGTGTTGGCTGCTTGATTTTATACCACTGACTACCTGATGTCAGTCCTGGAGCAACAGCAACTGACACAGAAGTACTAAGCCTCTGGTGTTCGGGCCAACTGAGGGCTGCCCCTGGCAGGATAACCAAAGTGTGATGACTGCAACAGTGAATACACTCTAACATCTACATTTATATTAAGTGTAGACAACTGTAGTTTCCTATTAGAAGGGTCAAACTTTGATATTTGAAGATGTACATAGTTTTGTGGGCTTTTAAGTTAATAGGTTTTAACGGTATTGGGGGGGGGGGGGGGGTTGAGGATTTTTACTAAAACAAAAAGTTATGCAAAATGCGACTTAGTCTCAAATGGAGATGACAAACAATTGTATAAAAGCTTAACCTGCATGCATACATCAAAAAACTGTTACACATAAAAGGTGAGAATAATAATCCCTCAAGAATATGATTCTTTATATAATGTTTTTAAATGTTAATGGTTTCACAGATAAATACAAAAAAAAAAAAAAAAAAGAGTAGTGAACTTTATTAAAAAATGTAAAGTGGAAATAGCTGTGCCACAGGAGACACACTTGGAAAGAACGGAACATGTGAATCTGATAAAGGAAAGTTTTCAAGATGGTTATTCAGCAGAAAACTGGGCAAAATGAAGAAAGGAGTACTTAAATTAATTGCAAGAGGGAGCTCCAGTAGTAGTAGAAAAGGATAAATACAGTAAGGGTAGATTTGTATTACTAAGGGGCTACTGGCAAAGGAGTAAATTACATTGGCATGTGTTTATATGCCAGTAAAAACTGCTATAATAGAGCTTAAGAAAATTCTGGAAGAAATAATCAGCTTTCAATAGGAAATATTACTTAAAGGTGGGGATTGGAATTTGATTTGCAACAGTGAAGATGTGTCAGGGTCACCAAGAAGGGAAAATATAACAAAGTTGGGTACATTTTTAAAGAACTTTATGAGAATGTTTGCATGAAAGATGTGAAATTCAGTACAAGGAGTTCAGAGGGAATTTACATATTCCCCAAGATACAAAAACTGGGCTAGGCTAGGCAGAATTTACATTTCACAGGAACATGTGCAGTTAATTGAAGGTCTTGATACTTAACCAAATGAATATTTCAGATCATGCACCAGTAATTAAAATAAAAACAGAGGATAATGAAATAAAAATGAGAGGATGGCACTTTCTCACCTATCTGTTGTAGAGAGAGGAATTTAAGGAATGGGTAGTAGAAATTGTTCCTATAGCATATTTTTTATAAGTTAGCTCATAGCTTTTAACTTTCATATTCTCATATACTCCTACCTCCCACCCGTAATCTTTTGAGCTAATTTCTCTCTTTTTTACCTACCTTTGTTGAGTTGATTTCTGCTCTCTTTGTAGCTACCATTTTCGGTA
Source organism: Protopterus annectens (assembly GCF_019279795.1). NCBI lineage: Eukaryota > Metazoa > Chordata > Ceratodontiformes > Protopteridae > Protopterus > Protopterus annectens. The sequence goes on from NC_056725.1 coordinate 1,768,841,046, forward strand.
CCCTCTTGAAGTACTGCCATTGGTACTCTTCCTACTTCAGTACTCTTTTGAGAATTTCCCTCTACCATTGTTGGAAGTTTCCTCTTTCTTGCTTTATTTTGGGTCTGGCTCATCTACTTCTTGGGTGACACCCCCTTTCAAACTGATGAGCTCGTAGAATTTTTCTCGTCTGGAGTGGAAGGAGCCGGACACTGTAGAACGATATAGAAAAGATCAGACAAGATTTTAGCCCCACCTCCACCTCAAGGAACAGGCACACTGGAACAAGGGAGTCCTTTTTGATGCTATGGTTGCAGCCACAGCAGAACAGAGTTCCTCTGCCCGTATACCTAACAGATTTCAGGGCTTTAGACAGCGACCTTTGCCATGAGGTTGCCAAATTACCTGGCACATTTTACAAAGAGATCTGACCAAAGAGCTTGCCAAATCTCTTTCCTGGGTTCATGTTGGCAGAGGATAAAAATAGAATCTCCTCGCAGCTGGACACCATCCAGTCTATTTCAGATGCGCCCATGACATTGATCTCATTTGCAGTGGAAGGTACCTCAAGGGTGGTGGGTTCAGGCATATAGCTATCAGGAGACATGACCAGATACGATTGTGATTTTTGCTGAACCCTTTAAGTCTTTGTTCATCAGTGTGCCTTTTGATGGATCCTCCTTGTTCAGCCCCAAGGTAAAAAGACATGCTGTCCAGATGTGAACAAGAGGGAAAGACCCTGTCTGCTGTGGCTGTACATTTTTCAACCCCTCAAAGACCTTTCTCAAGGAATCAGTGCAAAGGTAGAAAAATGTGGTTTAGATAATCCCAGGATCCTTTTCAAGGTTCATGTGGAAGATAGTTCCCCCAGGGCCAGAGGAGGAAACTCGAATGGAAGAAGCTATCCTCATGGCAGAGGTGGCCCTCAGAACCAGGGCTTCAGGGATTCCTTCTCAGATGAGCCCTTTCCCCTGCTCCTGAAAGCAGGTCCACCTCTGGTGGTAGTCGGGGGACATTTGTCTCTGTACAGGAGAGCCTGGCTATCTATTACAAAAGATTCCTGGGTGCAGAGAATCAATATCCAGTGGTTATATTTTACCATTTTCTCTATTCCTTCCCACCAGTGTGAAGAAAATCCGTGATGTTTCACCCAGTCAGAAGGAAGCAGCATCTCTAGAAATAAGCTGCTAGAAAAGGTCATCCAAGAAGTTCCCCCAGAACTGAGAGGGTCTGGAACTTGCTCAAGAGTCGCGTTAAAAAAGACGGTGGACTTGAGACCAAACCTGGGTCTCAACAGATTGAATCAGTTCATATAGTATTGAAAGTTTCATATGGTCATGGTTCAGTCCATTTTGCCTCTTCTGCAAACGAATGATTAGATGTGCTCAGTAGATCTTCAGGATGCGTATTACCACATTAGAATGCACAGGTACTCAGAAGATACCGGAGCTTACGGCTGATAGCCAGTCATTTCCAGTTCAGAGCACTGCTCTTTGGTCTCACTACAGTGTCCAGCGTGTTCACCAAATGCATGACAGTGGTAGCAGTTCACTTGAAACTGTTGGAATTCTGCATATTTCTAATCCTAGACAACTGGCTCCTAACTGCTGCAACCAGGTATCAACTTCTACAGGCAAAGGGCTGTTTCTCCAGTTGTGCATTCATCTTGGAATCACTGTCTGTTACAACTAATCTCCACTTACACCTGTGCTGAGTCTGGATTTCATAGATGCTCATCTGGACACAGTCAGATAGCCTCTCTTCCCTCTACTCGCATACAGACACTGAGGTCCCAAGTCAAGAAAGTGATTCAAAGTTCTTCTTTTGTGGCCCAATTAATCTTACAAACCCTGGGATCCATGCCAGCAACTATCACCCTTGTTCCTCTAGCCAGGTTCTCTCTGAATTCTTTAATGGACACTTTCAGTCCAGTGGTCCATTCTTCAACATCCGTTAACTGCTGCATTCAACATTACAGGACTATACAAAAGATTTCTTTGGTGGATTCATTCACACCTGCTCTGCAAAGGCCATATGTTAGTTCTTCCCTTGCCCACAGCCACAGTGACCACGGACTCTTCCCAGTTGAGGCATGGAGGGCACTACTTGGGAAGGACAGTCCAAGGTACGTGGTCCCCTGATGAGACCAAGATGCATATCAGTGCCCTGGAGGTGAGAGCAGTCCTAGCATTGCAGGCCTTTCAAGACATTTTCCTATCTTAGACTGTCATCATTTAGACAGACTATGTCAGTTATCTGGTACATCAACAAATAGGGAGGACCCAGATCTTTCCCACTGTGTCAAGAAGCAATGAGAGTGTGGCAGTGGTTGATCTCTTCTGGTCACTTTCTAATAGCAGTGCACATCCTGGGGAAATACAACACGATTGTGGACAAGCTAAGCATGTCCATTGTGATGCCTCATAACTGGTGTCTCAATGTCAAAGTAGCATAAAGAATTTTCTTTCAGTGGGGTCAGCCGTGCTGTGATCTATTTGCCTCTCCCCTCAACCACAAATGCAGCAGGTTCTTTGCCGTGGTCCCTCCAGTGGTGGTGGAGTCACCGACAGATGCTCTAGTCCATGATTGCCCCCCCCCCATTCTTCTTTATGATTACCTTCCATTACTTCTCAATCCCAAATTTTTACAGAAGGCAGTCCATTTGAAGAGCTGAGTTATCCTCAGTGCACCCTTCTGGCTCTGTCAGATCTAGTTCCCCTTCTTCTGGCCCACCTTCTTACATATACCCTTGATATTGGATCCCACACCAGACCTCCTGTCTCTTCCCCCCCCCCCCCGACAGGTATGACTCATATGGACTTTACAGTTCTCAAACTGACTGCATGGGTTCTCCAATTCCATTGGTTGATACAGTCCAGGTTGTCCTCCCCAGTACGTCATATCTTGTTACTTTCTCAAAAGGTTTGCAAAAGTAAATGGAAGAGATTTGTTTTCTGTGCCCTTGGCAAGGACTGAGATCCTTTTTTCACTACCTGTGCCATCTGTCCTTGAATTTTTAGCTTCAATCTTCAGTGGAGGAGCAAGTTTTTCGATTATTGAAGTGCAGTTGGCTGCCATTTCAAATTTCCACCTGGGTGAAAATAACTCTACCTTAGTTTCTGTTAATCTATGTAAAGAGCCTTTCTTAAGGGAGCCTTTTTGCTTAGACTCCACCACCACAATTAAAGGATCTTACTCCTCCTTAGGATTTAACTGTTATGCTTCAGGTCTTGACACAAACTCCCTTTGAACCTTCAGCCAAAACAGAACTACATTTTTTGTCTAGGAAAACCACCTTTCTGGTCACTGTCACATCAGCGAGATGAGTATCCGAATTCCCGGCTCTGTCTTTTAAACCTCCTTTTTAAGTCTTTGACAAAGACGGAGTGTCTTTGCAAATAAATATATCCTCCTTGCCTTAGGGTAGCTTCTGAATCCAACATATATCAGATCAATAATCTAACGATTTTCTTTCCTAATTTTTCAAATAAGGGAGAGTACATGCTCCATCTTTTGAATGTGCATAGAGAACTTTGCTTTTATCTTCACAGAACCAGAGACTTGAGGAAATCTGCCAAGTTATTTGTTTCCTTTTCTCTTAACAGATTGGGCGAACCAGTATCCAAAGTTGCATTAGCTAAATGGTTAACTTGAATGCATTTCCTTCATTTATGGTAAAAAAAAAAAAAAAAAAAAAAAAAATTGTACTTGCCCAAATGCCCTAAAGCCCATTTCATGAAGTCTGTGGCAGTTTCTTAAGCCCTTTGATCAAGAGCTTCCCTAGTTGACATTTGTGCAGTTGCATCTTGGACTAATTCTGACACTTATTGCTCATTACAAATTAGATTTGATTTCCTGGAACAGATCAGCCTTTGGCTCTACAGTACTCCAAAATATCCTTCCATGAAAACCTCCCAAGGTTACAATAGCTAGGGATTCTGTCCCATTAGTTGAGGAATGAATGAAAAGGACATCAGCTAAAAAAGTTATGTACTCACCATAATGTTCCATATTTGTTGTCCATTTTCATTCTTCCTCAACTTCCCGCCCACCTGCCCCCTTCCTTTGTTTCTGGAAAGATCTAAGAGTTGTGCAGGAACCTTTGTTCCTTGTTTGAGTTCCAGCTTCCTTTTTCCCTTACTGCCTTTGTAAATTACTATATAGTTTGTCCCTTTATATCTAGGGGCAGCAAACTCGATCTGAGGTATGTTAGGTTGATGGGGCATTGAGTAAGGGGAGCTTGAGAGTTCTTCGACCTTATGATCTGGTAGAATCGACCGTGTCAGGTCCAAACCAATCAGCTGAGGAAGAATTGAAGTAGACAGCACAGGTGGAACATTATGGTGAGTGCATAACTTTTTTTTAAACTGGTACAGCCACATATCCCATACTAATGTACGTACGTGTCTTAGTTTGGGGTGTGTCAGTACTAGATCTTTAGGTGTAGATATTTAAAGGTAGTAACAAGCATACTCTCATTGCAGGAGTACTGAAGAATCTCCTATTAAGGTGAGTATGCTCATGTAGGCTGCACAGCAGCTTAATTTTATTGTGGTGTGTGTTCCCTTAGGAGGCAGTGAGTTAATTGGTATGCTCATAGTGCTGTGGAAATGGGGCCACCCTAGCCAATGTCTATATGCAACTAATTCCCATATTTAATGAATACTCCTTCAACAGTGGTCCCATTGCTACTGTCACAGTGTGTACTCCTACAAGTGTACTTTCCTTCACCTAGTGGATTGGAGTGTGAACCATGACAGTTATTTCTTTGTTATTCGGTCTCTGGTGTGCCTAGGATGCTTACCAGATGAGCAGCCCAGCTTTTTGTTTATCTTATGACAAGGAAAGCTTTGATGCATCTGTGACTATCCCTACTATAGGCCAGTAGTCAAGGAGCCTCAATCCTCACCACTGACACCAGTGAGGGATGGCCACTAGCAACAAAAATGGATACACACAGTATTTTCAGATGCAGCTGTCTGCACCTAGCATTGTTTTCCTTAAGAGTACACAGGAAGCGCACTCCAGACCTGGGGCTGGACACACTCTCTCTCTCTCTCTCTCTGTCACTATAGGGTATTTACGGTGCCACCAGTCAGTTACTCTACGGCTCTTACAAGGTAATAATAATACAAATGGTATAGTTTGACCAATGCAGCAAGGCTTTCAGGAGCAGCCACAGTGCCACTAAAATAAGCATAAATAAGATGTCAGAAGTATTCTCTAAAAGACCAGCCACAATGAAAGGTATAGAAATATTTAACAATAAATGGGAATACTAAATATCTAGTTAGAATAAACACCAGAGTTTCAATCATAGGAGATGTAAAAAAAACATTGTTGGATAGATTTACATAGATGCAGAAAAAACAATACTTCACTAATCTTACTATGTTTTTCTGACTGACTAAAAAGAATTACTGTTCCTTAGTTAAGTTACTACAGCAAGACAAGATGATGAGTGTTGAGTTGCTTACTACAGCAAGGCACGATGAGGTGTGCTTGTGTTAGATATCTTTCCTATTGGGTTCCAGAAAACAAAGTGCTGCTGTGAGATTTCTGTCATATCTTTCACTAATATCTAAAGAATCATTTCAGTGCTGGTTATAGAATGACATCACATCTGGTCACCTGACTCTGGTACAATACACACCCAGAACTTTGCTAAGATCTTTTGCAGCATGTAAAAGTTCTAAAACAGTTTTAAAAACTTCCACCCTTCCAGTGTAGCAGTTAGTTCACCCCTAAGGACAATTTGTCTCCGGCTGTGTATGTATGTATGTATATATATATATATATATAAGTAAATCGTTTCTGTCCAGGACCCACTGTTGATTCATTTTAACAGAGGCAACTTTACAAGTATATTTATAACAGAAGCGTCTGTAAAAATCAGTGTGATAGTCAAATGACATAAAATTCTTTACAAAACTCCAGCTATGCTGGCATATGTTACACATGCACTGCCCTACTCTCCCTGGCACAGATGGCACTACCTCATATCATCACAACATCTTTAAGTGGATAACAGACTGAGTCAAGTGTTTTCAGAGGAAGAACTCAAAAAGTCTGTGCTGTAAAGCCAGCTCTTCAACATTGAAGTATAAAGTCCTGGTTACTTTGCAGGTGACAATTCAATTGGTGTATCTGGTTCCTGATTGAGTTGGCTTGGGGAGAGAGGGATGAGTGGCCTTTTCCAACCCTTATTGGGGGAGCAAAATGTATGTGATTTTCCACATGCGTGACACCAACTGGGTGCACCAAGTAATCACCCAGTGGAGTTCAGAGCTGGCAGAGCTCATGCTACCATTAGTGCATTCACAAAGAATTGGTAAGGGAGGAAATAGCGTGTGGAGGCACATCCCTTCAGGAGGTGACTATTACTGGCTCAGAGGAGGAAGCAAGGCGGGGATATTCCAATGAGGAGAAGATAGCCTGTCTGTAGAGCAAGCAAGCTACCCACTCTCTTGCTGGGAAACTGAGAGCTGGTAGGAAGTCCAAAGCAGAAATGAGTGGGACATAGACCTGTCTCCTAGCCTGGGAGTACCTGGCTGCCATTCCTCAAGGACCATCTGGATGAAGATTGTTGAGCCATTAAGCAAAGTCCTGGGGGGATGTCTCCTGTTGTGTAGCATTTACTTCACTACCTGACCAACCTGATAATCTTTCTGACTTACAAAAGTTAAATATGGCACCATCCTCTGCCAGGGTTGGTCTACTGGTAATGCTGCAGTTGCACAGTAGGGCAAGCATGCTGTCTTTGCCCCAGGCAAAAGCACTTGTTCAGTATTTTTTCACATTTAGCCCAGAAGGAACATCTTCTAGGATCTTTTTTGAAATTACTGGGTAATATGTGATCTGATATTGTTAATCCTCGTTCATTCCTTATGCATGGGTATCCGTTTCGAGCTCGGAAACGAGTCGGCCATTTTCCAAGCTCACGTCAGCTTCAAACTCTCAAGCTAAACTCTTACCCACAATCACCCTCTCAGTTACCCCAGATTTTGTTTGCCGCATTTCCGTCCGGTTGTGTCAGGCTACTTCTCTTGAGCTAAGTATAGTCAGTTGTTGTTTAATAGCTTTACAGATTACTTTTCTGTCAGAAAAGTTCATATTTTATTGTCTCTTACCCTATCACATCTAGCGTTCATAATTTCTTCAGGTTTATTTGCCTTTTTCTTACCACTTTTACAGCGAGGTATTCTATCTCTACCATCGTTGGTAATCCTTTTTCCCTTGTTCTCTTATACCTTCGGGTACTCTCTTGTACCATTGTTGGTACCTTTTCTATTAATTAATTTGCTGTCATGGCAGATAAGAAAGGTAGTCCGGGGTTTAAGCGGTGTTCTGATTGTGGACACAAACTGCCTACTTCTGATGCACACTCTTTGTGTGTTTATTGTGTGGGAGCTTCCCATTTGTCTGTTGACCCACCCTGTATTGTTTGTGAGAACTTTTCTAATAGAACCTTGATGGAAAGGTAAAACAAGCTGATACTGAAGGGACTTCTAAAATCTCCCTTTTCAGAGGCTATTTTTGGGTCGAAGGCCTCAACCCCTCCTAGAGCCCATAAGAAAACCTTGGATGTTTCTACTAAGGCTAAATCTTTGCCTTCGTCCCCCGGCTGGGGACTCCCGCCAACTAAAACTTAAAAAGGCTAAAGTTTTGGCTCCGGAGCTCTGTAAGCCCCAGTGCTTTCGGTGCCTAGACCTTCGGCACCGTGGCCTTCGGCTCCATTAATGATTTCGGCTCAGTCTTCTCCTGCAGCTTTCTATACATCGGCACTGAGGGGCTCCTCGGTTCAGACCATTACCATTGTATCGGCACCGACCATTCAGTCTGCGCAGACCTTGACCGTGTCGGCTCCGAGATCTTCCTCTGAACCGACGCCTTTATTGTTGACTCCAGATTTGTCGGTTCCAGCTTTGGCACTGACAACCACTTTGGCACCGATCCCTGTGTCGGTGCAGACCATGACCTCGGCACAGATGACTTAGGTGCAGAAAACAGTAGTCCAGTCTCTCGGCACTGTTGTCCTCAGTGCGGTCAGATGAGATGGGAACAGAGTCTGCCTCTTCTGTGGACACGCCTGTTTCTCCCTCAGTCTCTGTGAGGTCCACTAGAAGCCTTTCTGAACATGTTGTGTTGCGTCTTTTGGACCAGGTACTCTTGGCCAGAGGTATCCCACCCCTCAGGGACTGTCCTTCCTTTGGAGGTGATCACCCATCTCCAAAGACCCCTTCTTATTCTCCTCCTTCATTGCCTTTGAAGTCCATGGATATAGCACAGTCTTACCCCTCGGCTGTTCTCTTTATGGATCTCACTAAGGAACTGCAGTTGCCTTTGTGGCAGGAAAGTTTTTCTACAACCCAGGATGTCAGCTGTGACGCACATAGCTTGCTGCTCCACAGCCATCCAGGGACTCTGGTTGGCAGGCTGAGCCACTTAGGGGAGGGGTGACCCCTGTCCTAGACATACACTCCTCTTCGGGTGGACCAGCCTTCCAACTGATGGAGAAGGCTTTCGCTGCTGCTGGCGATACCGGACTGTGTCTATACCTCTGCCCTCCTTTGGTACACTGGTTTCACAAGTCGCATCTAACGGACACCAGGTGCAAGGGCCGCAGGACATATTCCCTCAGGAGTCCCCTTTTCCGCTGTCTTCTCCAGCTTCTCCCACTGAGGAGGTCCACCAGAAACGTTTGTGTAAGAGGAAGCACATGGACTCCACAGAGGAGTCCCTCACCGAAGACACAGATTTCGATGAGGGGGAAGGATCCCCTCAGTCACCCTCTGAGGTATCCTTTGGTGATACCTCTCTGTTTCAGGTTTTTGAGAATGACTGGCAGTCCTCTAATCCGACCTCTGAGGAATCTGTGTTCCTGCAGGCCTTTCGCACCTGGCCCCCTACCTCCTGGGGTTACTCCACCTGCCGATGAACTTGTCCGGCTCATCGTGCAGTGTGCTTGGAAGGCTCCTGATACCGTTGAAGCTATTCATCGGAGGCCAGATAAGATCTTTTCCCCTCCTGCTTCAGATATCCACTGGTCCAAAGGTCTTCCTGTGGATGCTTTGATGGTGGTGGCCGCAACAAAAAAGGATCTGGCAGAAGAAGAAAGCCAGACTGTCCATCTGCCTAACAGAGTCCCGGGCCCTGGACAGGATAGGGAAGTGCACCTTTGCTATCAGGTCCCTGAATTGTATGGCACATTTTACCACGCTTCAAAGGGATCTAGTTTCTGAGCTCTCTGAAACCTTGGCTGGTGCCATATCTGATGAGGTCTGTGACAAAGTGGCCTCTCAGCTGGCCACCATTGAATCTATATCTAACTCCTCTATCCGACTGATGTCTCACGCATCAGAAGGAGCAACGGGAGCAGCGGGTTCAGCTGTGGTCTTGAGACACACCTGGATGCGCTTGTGCAACTTCACGGAACACTTTAAGTCTTCTTTTCTTAATGCCCCATTGAGGCCTCCTCGTTGTTTGGGCCCAAAGTTAAAAGCACATTGGCCAGATGTGAACAGGATGGTAAGTCCCTTTCTGCTGTAGGTGTCCGTTATTCTTCCCCTCAGCGTGCTTTCTCCCGAAACCGAAAGAGTGAGAACTTACGGTTCAAGAAATCTCAGGGTCCTTTCCATGACACACAGACTAAGTTCTCCCCCAGAAGTAGAGGGGGAAACTCACAGGAAAGACTCTCCTTTCTGGGCAGAGGGGGTCCGCGTAACCAGGGTTCCAGGGATTCTTTCCCTTGTCAATCCTACCAGTGTTCCTGAAGAGTGGCCCATCTCCTTTCCTCTGGAGGTGGTTGGGGGAAGTTTCTCCTTGTACCCTTCTGCTTGGCTAACCATCACCACCGATTCCTGGGTACAAAGGGTTATAACCAGAGGTTATCATATCCCCTTCAATCTTTGTCCCATTCCTTTGAAAAATCTTCCCGACGTTCCACCCAGTCAAAGGGAAGAAGCAGTACTAGAGATAGAAAAGCTGCTAAGAAAGAGAGTCATCTAAATAGTCCCTCCAGACCAGATTGGATCTGGATTCTACTCAAGACTATTTTTGGTGCCAAAGAAAACTGGGGACTGGAGACCAATTTTCGATCTCAGTGTATTGAACAAGTTTGAGAGTACAAAAATTCTGGATGGTCACAATACAGTCTATCCTCCCGCTTTTGGAAAAAGACGATTGGATGTGCTCTATAGATCTTCAAGATGTGTACTACCACATAAAGGTGGACAGGCCATCAAGAAGATTTCTGCGCTTCCATGCGGGGATAGTCACTACCAGATGTTCTTCGTGTTTCACTGTTGCAGTCATTACATTTGGGTAATCCTGCTGGCAGGTTGCCATCAGCCGGCCTGAATTCCAAATTCTTGGGACCTGTGTTGGCTGCTGTCGCTCCTTCCCTGACGTCAGGTCGTCAGGGGTATAAAAGAAGCAGCCGATGCCATTTTCTTCAGTCTTTCTTGCCGCGCGCTGCCTGAAGCAGAAGCAGTTTGCAAGTGCCGGTCAGCTGACTCCTGAGATTTTCGTGTTAGAGTTTCAGACCCGAAGTCTTCAATAAAGCTAAGTACCCCATTGGGGAAACTTTTTTCTTGCTCCAGACCGATGTCAGAAAAAGTTAATTGTATTTTTTGTGGAAAGCAAATACCTCATAAGGACTTTCATTCTTACTGCATTCCTTGCCTAGGCCCTGATCACAACGTTTCTGGTTGTCGGTTTTGTGCTAGATTTAACCCACTCACTATTAAGCGTCTATATGATTTTGCTTTAAACTGTTTTGGACGCCGGTTTAATTATCCAGAAATGTCGTCGGATAGCCATCTGACTACCGGAGTTCACAAAAAACGCAAAGAAAAGGAGAGAGATAAACACCCGAGGTCCAAAACCGACGACGAAGCGTCTCCTAAGCCAGTCGCCGATTCTCAGTAAGGCACTTTCGCAGCCCTTGATGCCCGCTACTTTAGAGTCGCAGGCCGCTACCGACTCCCACGTGGAGTCGGCTATGCCGCTGGAAACTCAAGATATTGGAGCCTCGGACACTATTCCCTCAGATGGGTCCAGAGCCGCTGAGCAGGCACCGGCTTCTGATGGTGTATTCAGACCTAAACATCTTTACATTAAACCAACTTCAGCTTCAAAGGCAAAGACTAAAGCACCTTCTAAAGCAAAGAAACAAACTCAAGAGCCACATGGACAGGCCTCTATGCCCAAAAAACAGATGCTCAAAATGGCCGAAGACTTGATTACCTTGATCATCAGGGGTCCCCACCCCCCTCCTGATAAGAGGCCTAGGCAAGAGACTGACTGAATCTTCAGATCAGGTTTCTATTTCTTCTGATTCCTCTTCTGATCCGGAATATTCTCTTCCCCCTATGAGGATTCTGATGCTGAAGAATCTATACCTTCAGCTTCTCTTTCAGAGGACTATTCTTTTGGGGAAACCTTGCATACCATGAGGGAGCATTTCCACTGGGAGAGCCAAGATTTTTCAGAATCTAAAAAGAGGCTCAGGGATTTCCTTTTGCTACCTCAACACAGGCCTCTAGCCATTCCACCTGTATTAGACATTGTAGATGTGTTTTCGGAGTCTAGTCTGATCCCTGACTCCTTACCTCTAGCTCCTGTTAAGCCTGACCGATATTACAGGGTTCCAGACTCTCATAAATTCCTTTTTAAAAACCCTGCTGCTGACCCAGAAACTATTTCACAGGGTCCCAAAGGAGTTAAGGCTTCCACTGCAAAAAACCCTACCCCCTCTGACAGGGATTCTAGGGCACTGGATAGATGGGGAAAAAGGTTTACACATCTGCTACCTTGGCTATAAGGGCCTTAAACTGTCAGATGTCCTTCATGGATGCATCTGCAGTCATAACTAGTGGGTTGTCCTGTCGTCAGGCAGCCCTGCAGTCGGCCGGATTCCAAAGTCCGGGTCCGGCTTCGGCTGATGTCGCACTCCACCCGACGTCATCTCTGTTGGTTCGGTATAAAAGCATCAGCCGACGCCATTTTCCTCAGTCTTTCTTGCCGCGTGGCGCCCTAAGCAGAAGCTGTTCGCAAGTGCCGGTCGGTCGGATCCAGAGATTACTTCTACCGAATACTACTTCGAAGACTTCTAAAGCTAAGTACCCCGTTGGGGACTCTTTCTTGCCTCAGCCGATGTCAGAAAAAGCTAACAATTGTTTAACCTGTGGGAAACAAATACCTCATAAAGATTTCCACTCTTACGGTCTGCCTTGTTTAGGCCCAGCCCACGACGTAGCAGCCTGTTCGGCCTGTGCCTCTTTCAACCGATCTAACGCTTAGGCGCCGGTCAGAGTTTGCAGAACAGTTTTTCGGTTCTGATTTTGCGTACATTATGCCGCCGGATCCTCCGACTACCCCAAAAACGCAAAGATAAAGACCGACACTCGCGGTCCGGTTTCGCCGAAACCACGGTAAAGCAAACATGAGTGTCTCGGTTTCGGCGAAACCGAAAAACTGCTCAAAGTACAGCTGAACCTATTCTTACAACTGAGGCCCCTGCTACAACTCTTGAATCGACCTCAGAAATTTTACCCACTACGGTGGTTGACTTATCAGACACCATCCCTTGGATGTCTCTACCCCAGCACGTGGTGCTGCTAGGCCTCCAGCTGCCATGTCCATTAAGGCCTTCGCCAGGGCTAAAGCAGCCAAGACTACTAAAACAGTGCCTGTTAAACCCCCACATCCAGGCCCTCTTCTAGTTCTCAAATGCTTTCTTTGGCAGAAGATTTAATTTCTTTAATTAGAGGATCTCAATCTCACCCAGACAGGGCCTCTCAGCCCCAGAGAAGAGACCTAGGGCAGAGCCCTGAGCCAGTGTCTTCTGATGATTCTGCTGATGAATCAGACATAACTGACCAGCCTGAGGCTCCCTTCTCCAATTTTGAAGATTCTGATGCTGAAGAATCCATTCCAGCTGCTTCCCACCAGAAGAATTCTCCTTTGGGAAACCTTGCATGCCATGCGAGAACAGTTCCAATGGCAGCAACAGGATTTTTCAGACTCCAGAAAAGACTTAGGACCTTTCTGCACCTCCCACAGCACAGGCCCTTAGCTATACCTCCTGTTCTCTCTGTGGTGGATGATGCTTTCAATGATGTTTGCTCCGCTCCAGATTCTTTACCCCAGCCCCTGCCAAACCAGACAGATTTTACAGGGTGCCAGATACTCATCACCACCTTTACAAGGCCCCACTTGCAGACCCAGAAACTATATCCCAGGGTCCCAAGGCAGTAGCAGCGACCACAGCTAAAAACCCTATTCCTTCTGAAAGGGAAGCAAGGTCACTAGACAGATGGGGTAAAAGGTCTACACTTCAGCTACTCTCTCAGCTAGAGCTTTAAACTGTCAGTTTCACATGATACAATACCAAGAGTTTATGCTTGATCAGTTAACTAAAAACTAACCACTGATGAATCTCTTGATAAGAAATATGTATTAGAGATGGTAAATAACATACAACAGGTTAGCAACCATTCCTTAAAATGTGGCTATGATGCACTGGAGGCTTCATTTAGATCAGCCATGACAGGCACAGTGATAAGAAGGCATGCATGGCTAAAGGAACAAGCTTTACCGGATCATGTTAAAGCTAAGTTGCTAGATGCTCCTATGGACAAGACAAGTTTGTTTGGTACACCTGCACAGCAGGTTATGAAGAAAATGGAAGAAAAGGCAAAATCTGTTCAAACTGTTAAAGATTTCTTGCAGGTTCAACCCCAAGGTTTAGCAGGAACTGGCCTGCCAAAATTGGTCCTTTCCTGACTCCACAAAATTTCAAAGGGGCAGGAATAGACGTTCCAGAGGCAGAAACCAATCCAGAGGAGGTGCCTACAGAGGACGACAGTGGCAAGGTAACAACAGAGGCACAGACACAGCCACTGCCACTACATCAGCACAACCACAGTGACTTAATCCTAAATCCGCCTACCAGGGAACAAATAGCAGCTCCTCTAGGCGGAAAGTTAACCTTATTTTCAAAGAACTGGCACTACATAACAAAAGACAAGTGGATTTTACAAACCATAGATCAAGGTTACCGGTTTCACTTCCACACTTTACCAGTCAAAAGAGGAATGCCAAATCTACCTCCAAATCAGAAAACAGAGGCTCTACGCCAGATAATGGAGTTAGCAAACATGAGAGCTGTGGAAAGAGTGCCAACAGCAGAACAAGGAAAGGGTTCTACTCCAGACTATTCCTAGTTCCAAGAAAGGAAAAAGTTGGAGACCAATTCTCGACCTGTCCACCTTAAATACATACATCATTGTCCCAAAATTCAAAATGCTGACCCTACAGCAACTTCTTCCCATGCTGGGCAAGGAGTCTTGGCTGGTAACTCTAGATCTCAAGGAGGCATACCTGCACGTCCCCATTCGACCAATCTGCAGAAGATACCTCAGATTTCTTGCAGGATCAGAGCACTATCAATTCTCAGCATTGCCCTTTGGCTTATCTACTGCGCCCAGAGTATTCACAAAATGCCTGGCATCAGTAATCGCCCATTGCAGACTACAGGGAATTCAAATTTACCCATACCTGGACGACTGCCTGCTACAAGGGGACAACAAAAGCAAGCTGACAACAGATTTACAAAGGGTCATTTACTTGCTACAAGGACTGGGATACACAGTCAATTTACAAAAGTCAAGGCTGATACCATCCCAAACAAGGACATTCTTGGGCTGAATTGGACACAGTACAACAGATGGCATTCCTGACTACAGAAAACAAAAAGAACTTCCTCTTTACTTCTTGGCACTAACAAAACTGAACAAGTTAACAGCAAGAAAAGTTCTGCAGGCCTTGGGCTTCATGGCATCATGCATAATCTTGGTCCCATTTGCCAGACTACATATGAGGAAACTACAGTGGTACCTAAAGAATTTATGGTCCCAACACAGACACAGTCTAGAAACAGAAATCCCACTAATTCCATGCTTAAAACAGGAGTTCCTATGGTGGGCTCAGGCATGCCAGTCAAACCCAGGCCTACCCTTTCGCAGATGTCAACCAAGCCAGACCATCACAACAGACGCTTCAGACCTAGGATGGGGGCCCACATGTTGGACAAATGCGTGCAAGGATTGTGGACACAGGATCAACTTCACCTGCACATCAATCTAAAAGAAATGCTGGCAGTAAAACTGGCAATCCAAAAGTTCAAACCATTTCTCAAAGAGGGCCAATTGATGATAAGGACAGACAACACCACAGTCATGTGGTACATCAACAAACAGGGAGGCACTCATTCATACCCCTATGCAGAATGACCTTGGAGCTGTGGACCCTGGCACTCAGCTACAACATTCAGTTACAGGCAATATTTGTACCGGGGAAAGACAATACTCTAGCAGACATATTAAGCAGAACCACTGGATGCCCACGAATGGAAGCTGCACGGACATCTTCAAGACCATCTCAAGAAATGGGGAATGCCACAGATAGACCTATTCGCATCACCTCTCAATCACCAGCTCAAAAATTCTGCACAAGGACATTCCACCCACTAGCATGGAAAGTGGACTCACTCTCCTTCAACTGGAAAGGCCTAACAGCATATGCATTCCCACCTCTTCCTTTGATACACAAGGTACTACTAAAAATCAAGGAAGAACGCCAAGGATAATCCTGATAGCTCCAAACTGGCCAAGACAACACTGGTACCCACTACTGAAGAGCATGTCTCGAACAATATGTGGCCAATACCTCTGATGCCTTTGATGTTAACTCAGAACAACTACAGCATCATACATCCAAACCTAAAACGCTGCAACTGACTGCATGGAACATCACATAGCAGCAGCTAATCCAGAACTTTCCCAAAGAGTTAAAGACATTATTCTTGAAGCACAGACCTTCAACAAGAAGGAACTATGCTGGAAAATGGAAAAGGTTTGTCATTTGGAGTACGGAAAGAGGAAAAGATGTGTCAAACATAGATATGCCTAACATTCTGGAGTATCTGGCGAACTTCTTCATTCAGGCCTGTCCTACTCCTCCATCAAGATACATGCATCAGCTATTTCAGCAGAATACAGCTTTGATCCACCTGTTTTTCAAGCACCTTTGCTCAGGCAGTTCCTCAGAGGAATCAAAATGTAAAACCTCCAAGGAAACCACCATTACCAGCTTGGGATTTAAACTTTGTGCTAGAAAAGTTGACACTATCACCCTTTGAACCAGCAGCAACAGCAGACCTACAACACCTGTCATGGAAAACTGCTTTCCTACTGGCAATTACTTCAGCAAGGAGGGTTTCAGAACTACAGGCCTTAATGGCAGTGCAACCCTTCCTAATCTTCCACCAAGATAGAGTGTCCATGAGGACTAATCCTACATTTATGCCCAAGGTGGTATCCAGAGTGTCTTTAAACCAGGCAATCCACCTACCTACCTTCTTTCCCAACCCACAAAACAGAGGGAAAGAATACTGCATACCTTGGATGTACATAGACAGCTACGCTACTACTTGGACAGAACAAAAAATAGCAGAAAGACTGACCAACTTTTTGTAGCCTATGCAACAGGAAGGAAGGAAAAGCTATTTCCAAACAGACAATCTCCAAATGGATAGGAAATTGCATACGATACTGTTACTCCTTCCATGGAAAACCAATTCCACAGAACATAAGACCTCATTCTACAAGGGCAACAGCCACTACCACAGCCTTCTTACGAGGAGTGGCAACCAAAGACATCATTGAGGCGGCTACTTGGACCTCCGTGCATACATTTGCCAAGCATTATAATTTGCCTCTATATTCCAGATCCCGAGCAGGGTTTGCCACTGCTGTACTGCAAGGGATCCTAAACACACCATAATCTACTTTTATCCTCCTCCCCTAGTTGGCTATGGTATTCTACCCACTTGTTATGACTGCAGATGCATCCATGAAGGACATAGTACAGTTTTGTACCTACCATAAATGTAGATGTCCGAACTGGATAGCATCTGCAGTCAGGATTACCCTCCCTCCTTCGCCTCTGGGGTACTCCTAGGGTCTTTACCCTCCTAATAGGTGGCTGTTGGGGAGTCTTTATGGTGTATTTGTTTGTATATATGTATATATATGCTTATTGCTGTGTTTACCTCTATCTATTTGGAAACATTGGCATCTATCCAAATTTTTAGCCTGCAAGAGGGCTACTGGCATCTGGGGCAAGAAACACTGAGGAAAATGGCGTCGGCTGATGCTTTTATACCCGAAGACCAACAGAGATGACGTCGGGTGGAGTGCGACATCAGCCGAAGCCGGACCCGGACTTTGGAATCCGGCCGACTGCAGGGCTGCCTGACGATAGGACAACCCACTTGTTATGACTGCAGATGCTATCCAGTTCGGACATCTACATTTATGGTAGGTACAAAACTGTACTTTTCATATGTTTAAATATTAGCAACATGTCATGGCATTGATTAAACCGAAAATGTTGTTAAACTCTGAATGTGCAGAAAACAAGGAAATGCAGGATTTATTGCATGCAGCTGAACAAGTTGGAAAGCATACTTTGCAATGTGGTTTTGATTCTTTGGAGGCCTCCTGCAGGGCCGCAGTTACGGGTTCTGTAATTAGGAGGCATGCTTGGTTAAAGGAACAAAATCTGCCTGATCATGTTAGTTAAATTATTAGATGCACCTTTACAGCATGATACTTTGTTTGGTGTTAAGGCAGAAGAGGTGTTAAAGAAAATGGAGGACAAAGCTAAAACTATTTAAACTATCAAAGATTTTTTACAAATACAGCCACCTAGGTTTAGTAGACACTGGCCTACAAAGAATTGGTCCTTTCCTGTGTCAGACAGACCTCAAAGGGGCAGATCCAGATGCCCTAGAGGCAGATCCCAAGCGCAGGGTTCTTACAGGTCAAAGCAATGGGGTGCTTATACCTCCAAAGTTGGATAAGACAAATCACAGCCATACAGGAAACAGTCCCAATGACTTCCCCCTGCCACCACCAAGCACTTCTGTCCTGGCAGCACCCTTAGGGGGAAAATTGGCACTTTTTTCTCAAAATTGGCGCATTATAACTCACAACAACTGGGTCCTAAATATAGTGTCACAAGGCTACAAGTTCCATTTCCATACCCTGCCAAAGGCAAACGGCTGGCCAGATCTCCCAAAAAATCAATGGGCAGAGGCGCAAAAACAAGTCTGATCCCTCATGGACATGGGGGCCATTCAACAAGTACCAGAGCAAGAGCAGGGACAAGGATTTTACTCAAGACTGTTCTTGGTACCCAGAAAGGACAAGTCATGGAGACCAAAACTGGACCTGTTTATTCTGAACACATTCCTGGCTATACCAAAATTCAAAATGTTGACTTTGCAGCAGCTTCTGCCCATGCTGGGCAAGAATGCTTGGCTTGTGACTTTAGACCTAAAAGAGGCATACCTGCATGTCCCAATCAGACAATTATGCAGAAGATACCTCAGATTCAAGGCTGGTTCAATGCATTACCAATTCTCTGCACTGCTCTTTGGCTTATCTACTGGGCCCAGGGTCTTTACAAAGTGCCTGGCACCAGTAATTGCATTCTGCAGACAAAGAGGAATACAAATATATCCTTACTTGGATGACTGTCTTAATTCAAGCAGAGAACAAGGAGATTCTTCTACAGCATCTGGCGTTTGTGAAAAGACTTCTAACATACGTAGGGTACACAGTCAACGAAAATAAATCAAAACTGGTACCCTCTCGAGATAATATTCCTGGGTGCAAGCTTAAATACAACTGCCCAGATGGCTTATCTCACGTCAGACAAAGGCAACTGACTACCTATTTCAAAATGTTGGCAACAAAGGCCCAGTTGTCTGCAAGAAAAATTCTGCAAGCTTTGGGCTTCATGGCATCCTGCATCCTACTAATTCCATATGCAAGACTGCATATGAGGAAACTTCAGTGGTACCTAAAATGTGTTTGGACTCAATATTGCCACAGCTTGGAAACGATTACTCTCATTCCCTGCCTGCAACAGGAGTTTCGATGGGAGAAAGCTTGTCACCAGAACAAGGGACAGCCATTCACTTTACCCCCAGCCAGGCAGACACTGACAATGGATGCTTCAGATTATGTGTGAGGGGCCCACATGGCAGGAAGATGCATTCAGGGCACATGGTCCTCAAACCAAATGCATCTACATATCAATCAAAACGAAATGCTAGCTGTTCAAAATGCCCTGGCTGCCTTCAAGGACCTACTTCATCCGGGACAACTACTGATAAAGACAGACAACACCACGGTCATGTGGTATATAAACAAGCAGGGGGGCACACATTCTTACCCCCTTTGCAGACTAACCATGACTTTGTGGGACACAGCATTGACTTACCAAGTACATCTGCAGGCACAATTCCTGCCAGGAAAGGAAAACACTCTGGCGGACAACCTAAGCAGAAACCTCATGGATCCCCACGAGTGGCAGCTGGATCCACAAGTCTTCAGCATAACAAGGAAATGGGGATGCCCGGACATAGATCTATTTGCCTCCCCTCACAACTACCAACTAAAAAGATTCTGCACAAGGACTTGTCACAGATCAGCATTGAAAGTGGACGCTCAGTCTTTCAGCTGGAAAAACCTATCAGTGTATGCCTTTCCTCCACTGCCTCTCCTCCCCAAAGTACTCCTAAAGGTCAGACAGGAGAAGCCAAAGATGATACTGATTGTGCCCCATACTGGCCCCGCCAGTACTGGTATCCAATCCCAAGGAACTTGTCTCAATGCCCAGTTTGGACCTTACATCAAATACCTCATCTACTGTCCCAGCAAAACTATCAGATCCTGCACAGCCAATTCAGTACTTTAAACCTGGCAGCACGGCGGATAATGTAGTCATACAAAACACACCTCTCAGTAAAGCTGTGATGGATGTCATTTTGGAAGCCAGAAGGCCTAGTACTAGAAAATCTTAGGCTGGAAAATGGAAGAGATTCTGTGCTTGGAACCAGTTACAAGGAACTGATACAGATGTTCCAAATATTCCTCAGATTTTGCAATACTTAACTGAGATGCTGGACAAAGGCCTTTCTTTTTCATCAATTAAAATTCATGCCTCTGCCATTTCGGCTCATTACAATACAGAGCCACCAATCTTCCTTTATTAAAGCAGTACCTCAGAGGAACCAAAATCTTAAGGCCTCCAAGGAGATCACCAATGCCTGCATGGGACCTCAACTATATCTTGGAAAAACTCACCCTGCCTCCTTTTGAACCAGCTGCTACTGCTGACATAAAGTTTTTATCTTGGAAAACAGCTCTGCTCCTAGCAATAACTTTTGCAAGATGGGTTTCAGAGCTAAAGGCACTCATGGCTGTGGAAACTTTTATCATGTTTTATCCAGACAGGGTCTCTCTGAGGACAAACCCAACATTTATTCCTAAGGTGGTGTCCAGTGTGGCTCTTAACCAAACTATTCATCTGCCAACTTTCTATCCAAATACACAGAACAAGGGGGAGAGGATTCTGCATTCTTTGGACGTTCACAGATGACTTAGATTCTTCTTGGACAGAACCAAAGGTTTCAGGAAGACAGAGCAATTACTAGTGACATATGCTGCAGGATCACAAGGAAAGGCCATCTCAAAGCAGACCATTTCAAAGTGGATAGGCCACTGCATTCGTTTCTGCTATTTACACCATGGCAAGCAAGTGCCTAAGGGCATTAGGCAACATTCAACCAGAGCTGCAGCCACTTCAGCAGCCTTTCTCATGGGAGTACCAACCAAAGACATATTAGATGCTGCTACTTGGAGTTCAGTGCACACCTTTACAAAGCACTATCATCTGCCACTCTACTCTAAATCCAGGGCAGGCTTTGCCACAGCAGTTCTGCAGGGCCTCATAGCCGCTCCTAATGCTGTTTAGCTCCAGTCTCCCAACCATAGCTTTGGGACTCTACCCAAATGTAATGACTGCAACAGTGAAACACGAAGAACATAGTACAGTTGTGTACACTTACTATAAATGTAGATGTTTGAGTGTATTCACTGTTGCAGTCCAGGTTACCCACCCGCCTTTCCCCTGTTTTCTTTTGGATCTTATCTTTCCTTCTCTGATTTATACTACCTATGTGGTGTGTATTTGCTTATAGATTAAGGTAAAATTTATATTGGTGTATTTTTGAATATATATATATATATATATATATATATATATATATATATATATATATATATATATATATAAAGTTTGGCTACTCTTTTTGGGGGCACCTGACATATGGGGCAAGAAAAACTGAAGAAAATGGCATCGGCTGCTTCATTTATACCACTGACGTCAGGGAAGGGGCGACAGCAGCTGACGCAGGACCCAAGACATTCTATAATTCAGACCAGCTGAGGGCAACCTGCCAGCAGGATTACCCAAATGTAATGATTGCAACAGTGAATACACTCTAACATCTACATATATGGTAAGTGTACACAACTGTACTTTCAGAGTACTGCCCTTCGGACTCTCTACAGCCCCCAGAGTGTTCACAAAGTGCATAGCAGTTGTCACAGCTCACTTGTGACTTCAAGGATTCCAGGTGTTTCCTTACCTAGATGACTGGCTCATTTCTGCCCCCATCAGACATCTACTGGAAAAAGCCCTGGCATACTCTCTCCTCGCTGCTCAAAGGCTAGGCATAACCATAAACTGGCGGAAATCTAGTGTCACCCCATCTCAGTCGACAGAATTCATAGGGGTTATCTTGGACACAAAAAACTGCAGAGCTGCTATTCCAGAGCACAAAATTCTAAGGATAAAGCAACAACTAATTCCAATCCTTTCAAAGGAAAAATCCATGGCTCACTCTGTTCTACAGCTGTTGGGTTCCATGGCAGCCTCCATCACCACTGTTCCCCTGGCCAGGTTTCACTTGATGCTTCTACAATGGCTACTGCTCACCCAATGGTATCCTTCTCAGCATCCTCTTTCAGCCATGATTCGAGTAACCCACAGGTGCAAACAGGATTTAAATCTCTCACAATGGCCCCCAGCAACCCAAGGCCACAGTGACCACGGACACCTCCCTGATTGGGGGGGGGGGGCAGCGCTATGTCAGGGACAGAGACAGTCCAAGGCACTTGGTCCAAACTGGAGTCCCATCTGCATATAAATGTTCTAGAGCTGAGGGGCGGTGCTTCTAGCATTGCAAGCATTCCATCCCCTGCTGCCGTCTGATTCAATCAGACAAGGCACTGGTCTGGTACATCAACAAGCAAGGTGGAACAAAATCTTACCCCCTTTGTCGAGAGGCCATGAGGATATGGCAATGGGCGATGGCTACCAACCATTTTCTTCTAGCAACGCACATTCTCTGAACTTTCAGCGTGATAGCAGACAGACTCAGCAGGTGCATTCTTCAACCTCACAAGTGGTCCCTGAATCCCTTGATAGCGGCAGAGATCTTCCACCGCTGGGGCCGTCCTTGCTGCAACCTCTTTGCATCCCCGACCAACGACAAATGCAGCAACTACTTCGCTCTGATTCTCCCTCCGGGACAGTCACCCAGGTACGCTCTTGTCCACGATTGGCCCTCAGGTCTTCTTTACGCATTTCCACCCTTTCCCCTCATTCCTCAGTTTCTGAAGAAAGCCCATCAGTTGAAGAGCAAGGTGATCCTCATAGCACCATATTGGCCTCGACAGATTTGATTCCCCTTCCCTTGGCCTCACCTAGTAGATTGACCATGGATTCTCCATCCAACCCCGGAGGTGATCTCACACCCACAGAACCTGATTCATCCCAACTTGAACAGCCTGAAGCTCACGGCTTGGCTACCCCAATTCCCTTGATTGCCAGGTAGAATGATCTTTCTTTACCAGTACGTGATATTCTCATTGCTTCTCATAAGTCTTCCACTAGAATTACTTATCTGAGCAAGTGGAAACGATTTACCTGTTGGTTGAAAGATAAACAAGTAGACCCCTTTTCAGCACCAGTGTCTATAATACTAGACTATCTGGCTGACCTGTTTCAATCGGGTTTTTCGGCCTCTACTATTAGAGTTCATTTGGCTGCAATTTCTAATTTACATGAGGGTGTCCAAGATTCCTCTCATGTCCCATAAATTGTGCAAGACCTTCATAAAAGGTGTGAATCATCTGAAGCCACCTTTTAGAGAACCTATTCAACCATGGGATTTATCATTAGCTCTACAAGCTCTGACAATGTCACCTATCGAACCAGCCTCTTCTTGCTGCCTCAAGTATTTGTCATGGAAAACCTTGTTTTTGGTCGCTATTACTTCTGCCAGACGTATTTCTGAACTTCAAGCTTTATGTATCAAGAGTCCATACTTGATTTTTCATAGAGATAGTGTGTCTGAGAACAAATCAGTCATTTCTGCCTAAAGTGATCTCTGAAATGTCCATTAAGCCATTGAATTGCCAGTTTTCTTTCCCAATCATTCAAACAGAGGAGATTATTGCCTACAATACCCTAGATGTACACAGGCAAGTCCGTTTTTACTTGCAGGACTAAATCCTTTCGTAAATCTGACCAGTTATTTTTGGCCTTTTCTGGACCTAGATTAGGATCTGCTATTGCTAAGGTCACATTAGCTCGATGGTTGAAGGACTCTGACCTTTATTTATACACAACGTAAAATCTCATTGCCTACTACCATGAAAGCTCATTCAACAAGGTCGGTGGCAACTTCTGCTGCCTTCCATGCCAGAGCTTCTTTACATGACATCTGTGCAGCTGCAACTTGGGCTACGCCTCATACCTTCATCAATCATTACAGATTGGATTTGGCCTCCAGGGGAAGAGCATCTTTCGGTTCTGTGGTGCTCAGGAATGTCCTTCCATGAGAGCCTCCCAGGAATAGAGGTAGCTGGGGACTCTGCCCCATGCGTAAGGAATGAACGAGGATTAACACCATCCGGTAAAGAAGTTATGTCTTACCATAACGTTCCATCTGTATTGTTGATCCTCGTTCAGTCATTATGACCCTCCCTCCTTCCCCCTCCTGTGGTTTCTAGTGGATCTCACCATCCAGTTCTCTTAGGTTATTTGACCAGAGGTAGCTTCTATCTTCTTTGAACTTGCAAACTCAATCTGAGGTAACAGGGAGAGGGGGGTTGTGGGTAAGAGTTTAGCTCAAGAGTTTGAAGCTGACGCTAGCTTGGAAAATGGCTGGCACGGTTCTGAGCTCAGAACCGATACCCATGCGTAGTGACTGAGCGAGGATCAACAATACAGATGGAACGTTATGGTAAGACATAACTTCTTTTTGATGATTCTTTTAGCCAGATTCCACATGAAAGTACAGTGGTGCCTCATAAATTTAGGGAACAGAATAGATATCTACTTGAGCAGGTGATTCCCTGATTCCACCAGTCAGTACAAATTTCATGTTGTGACATGACAGATAAAGGTCAGAACAAGATTATGTTGTGTGGTCCCAGACAGTTTGTGTAGCTTAACTGTATGTGCTTTGGATTATGCTTGAGGAGCACACACAGAGACTTAAAAACGGAGGGGAGCTGGTGCAGCAAACTCAGAATAAACATAAATATGAAGTAGATGATGGCATTGATCTGTGCCTTGGATATTTTCAGAGTTTCAAAATGTGAAGGAAAAGTAATCATGGGTTTATATAGTAAACTTTGCAAGTACTTACAAAAGTATTGTTTGCTGATCATTACGTATTAGCTTACTTTGTTACTGTAATAAAAATTCAAGATTGCAGATAATTTTGATTAACGTGGTTCATTTTTGTCTTACAGGATATACACAGTTGTGTGACTGGTGGAGTGTTGGTGTAATTCTTTATGAAATGCTGGTTGGGCAACCTCCTTTTCTGGCGCAAACACCACTGGAAACCCAAATTAAGGTAAATTTAATTGTTAATTTGTTTAACATGTTAATTGAGAGTCATTTACTGTTAATTGAGAAAGTACTTTGCAAAGACCCTCTTTTAGCCATGATACAGGCCAAATATGCCAAGGGTAAGTTCATTGTATGTGGACATTTTAGACTAGTCAGTCATTTAGTATATTTTGGAAGGATGAAAAGCAAACCAGCATATCTGGTGAAAAGCATTTATACATGGGGATAAGTGAAACTCAGAGAGAATTCTTAACCAGTTGACCACCATGTTGCCTACCTGTAATCCTAGCAGCTACATTGCAGTAATTTACTTGGTGTGGGTCTGAAGATGAATTTGACTGTTAGAGCTGCTGCAACGAAGAGGATACATCATCTTTTACACCTGAAGGAAAGTTAGGTTGCACATTTTCTTTCTTTTGTGGCACTTATTAACTTGGTGAACTCATTGTGAGATTATGTAGAAGGCATGCTTTCTGTAAGAACCAAGCTGAAGCTTGTAGGCTGACTGCTAAACTTAAGAATTGCTGTCAGATTGTAGTCTGCCACATTTGCCTTTAGAAACTTGATCTGGTGTAAAACATAACTGTGCTGCCTGTGCAGTACAGTTGCTGTAGGATAATGCCACAGTGAACTTTGATGCCATTGAAATTGTCATTCATGTGATTTGTACTTTATGTAGTACATAAATATGTAGGGGGTACTCCAACCAGTTCTGCAGACGTGCTGTGGTTGCCTGGGTTATGTGTCCAAGAAAATCTTTTTCTTTGGCGGTTTGTTTTCTCAGAGAACACTATGCCTTCACAGCCTGAGTAGGTCCTCCTCCAGTCCTCTCAAATTTTAATGGAACCTTGCAGTCTTCCATTTCATAACCTGGCACTGAGGGCCCCTGAGAGTGAGATGTCTTTGCATCTGATGTTGTTAATCTTCTTTCCATCCATCACAGATGGGTTCGGTTCCGAGCCCTCAGAACAGAGTCTGCCTAGTACCAGGCTCGGGCCAGCCAAAAAACTCTCGAGCTAAGCTTCTACCCACAGTGCCCTTCTCCCTATTACCTCAGATCTCATTTGCCGCATAGCTGCGTTTCAGCCGAGCTCTCAGCTAAGTGGAAACTTTTTGATATTTTGTGAGAATTTTTATTCTCTTATTGTTAATGGTTTATATTCATTGATCTTCACTTTTACAGTTAGATTTACCCCTTTTTCTCTTTCCTTCTATCCGTTTTGTAATCTTTTAAGTACCATTGGTGGTACGGCCCTCTCTGTCTACCCTTGTGGTATTCATTGAATACCATAGCTGATATTCCTTCCTTTTCCATCTAGTGTGATTTTGCTACTGGGATAGATACTGTGTATTTTTTTGTTTAGATTTAGGCTAGACTAAATAGGATTTAAGATTGTATTTGAAGACTTTGATTGTTGTGTTAACTTCTCATGATGTCTGACAAGAAGGGTACTTCAGATTTCAAGCAGTGTACTTCGTGTAATGGTAAACTTCCTAACAGTGACTCTCACGATGATTGTGTTTATTGCTTGGGGGTGCCCCATTTTTCGGGGCAGCTTCCCTGTGTAATTTGCCAAAGTTTTAGCCAGCACACTCTGAACAAGTCCAAGAATAAGTTGATTCTAAAGGGCCTACTTAAATCGCCCTTTTCAGAAGCCCTTTCTCCAAAGGAGGTCTCAACCCCTCCTAGGAAAGATAAAAAAAGGACCCAAGACCCACTCAGTTCCCTCTTCACCCTCGGGTGACCAGGGCACATCTGTCAAACCTAAGGTACAAAAACTTTCTTCAAAGCATAAATCTGCCTCGTCTGCTCCAGGCAATTATAACTGTTACTTTATCGGCGCCAGCTTCAGCACTGATACCGTCTCTGGCACTGACCATAAACCTGCTTATCACGACTTCGGCACCAGCTGCCACTTCGGCACAGTGCACGCCTTCAGTGCCTGTTTGTGCAGTGATGACTCAACCTCCCGTATCGGCTCAGGGTGCCCCTTTGGCACCGAACTCTCTTACGGCTCCAACTGCAGTAGATTTGTCTCCACTGCTCCTGCTCTCCAAACTTGAGACTTCGGTGCCAGTAGACCCTGCACCACGGACCCGATACTCTCCGTCCGTAGACCCGTTTCTAGGCCAAGTCTATAGCCCATTCCTAGATCAACCAGACTCTCCATCGGGAGTATCCACTAGATCCACCAGGAGCCTTTCAGAACTTGATGTGGTGCGTCTTGTGGACCAGGTGCTGGCAGCCAGGGGAATACCCATGCCTTCCAAGACCCATCCCCCTGCAGGATTTGGGTTAATTTCTCCACAGACTCCATCCTATTCTCCTCCTTTGACCACCTCCGTTCCAAAGCCTTGTGCTCCAACGTCTCTTTCAGAACCCCCCTCCAGTCTCGGCACCAGAAGTGGACCTCACTTTGGCTCCAGGACCGTCCCTGTGGTCCTCTGCTCCTACTAAACCAGTCCTTCCTCAACCTTGTGATTGGTCTGCAGGCTCTTCGGTTGGTAGCACGGTCCCGAGTATTTCTTCAGTTCCATCCTTGGTACCGGAAGCTTTGTCTGCTCCGATCCTGCTTGAGGCTCCATCCTCGGGAGCAGATTCGACAGAGCGGGGTGTGACCTTGGTTCCAAGTTGTCCTCTGTTCTGGGCTCCCACCCCTCTTCGGGCGGACCTGCTTTCCGTGCAATGGAGAGTGCTCTTGCTTCTGGAAGCATTCTGCCGACGTTGGAACCCCAGTTTTCTCCCCCTGAGCTACAGCTGCCAAAGGCCACCTCCTGGGGACTCCGGGCAGGGAAGTTGGAGGAAACCCCTGTACAGGATGCCCACTCTTCCAAGTCCTCCTCAGAAGCCCCCACTGAAGAGCCCCTGTGAAGAGATCATGCAAGAGGAAGCACGTAGACTCACCTGAGGAATTTCTTATGGAGGACACATGTTTCGGTGATGGTGAAGGGTTCCAACAGTCACCTTCTGATAATGTCTCCTTTGGAGACATCCTTGAAATGCTGAAACAGAGGGGCGACTGGAAGCCCACTAATACTTCTTCTGAGGAGTTCGTGTTCCTGCAGGCTTTCCATGCCCAGCCTTCTACCTCTTGGGTGACCCCGCCTGCAGACGAGGTAGTTCAGCTCATGGTGCAGTGCGCCTGGAAGAATCCTGACTCTGTTGAGGCGATCCCTTGGAGACCAGACAAGATTCTCTCCCCACCCGAGGAACACCCACATTGGTCCAGAGGTTTACCAGTTGATGCTATGGTGGTGACGGTGGCCACTAAAAAGGACCTAGATGAAGAGTCCTACTGTCCACCCACCCAACAGAGAGTACCAGGCCGTGGATAGATTGGGGAAGCGAGTTTGTACATCGGCGACCTTTGCCATACAGTCCCTGAACTACTTGGCACATTTTACGAGGCTCCAACGAGACTTGATTTCCGAACTCTCTGGAGCACTCGTGGGGCAGGTGTCTGATGAGGAGAGGGACAAAGTTGCCTCGCAGCTCTGGAATCCATCTCCAATTCGCCCATGAGGTTGCTTTCACATGCAACCAAAGGAGCATCTAGAGCTGTGGGTTCAGGCATAGTTATGAGACTTCATGCCTGGATGTACATTTGTAACCTCGCAGACCCCTTCAAGTCTTCCTTTTTAAATGCTCCCATTGAAGCATCTTCCCTGTTTGGCTCCATGGTAAAGGACACTCTGGCCAGGTGTGAGCAGGACAGTAAGACCCTGTCTGCCATAGGTCTACGTCTTTCCAACCCTTAACGTTCCTTCTCCAGGAACCAGAGAAGTGGGAAGATGTGGCACAAAAAGTCTCAGGATGTTCATCGTGTTACCTGCTGCAGTCATCACACTTGGGTTATCCTGTCGTCAGGCAGTCCCGCAGTCGGCCGGATTTCCAAAGTCTTGGTCCGACATCGGTTGCTGTCGCCTCATCCCTGATGTCAGTGCGCCAAGGGTACATATTGCAACCAACGCCATTTTCTTCTGTCTTTCTTGCCGCGCGGTGCCCGAAGCAGAAGCAGTTCGCAAGTGCCAGTCGGCCGAATCCTGAGATTTTCGAATTCGAATTTTAGACCGAAGTCTTCTATAAAGCTAAGTACCCTGTTGGGGAAACTTTTCTTGCCTCAGACCAATGTCAGAAAAAGTTAACATTGTATTTCTTGTGGGAAGCAAATACCTCATAAGGATTTTCATTCTTATTGCATACCTTGCCTAGGCCCTGATCACAACGTCACTTCTTGTCGTTTTTGTGCTAGATTTAATAAACGTACTATTAAAAGACTATTTGATTTTGCACGACAATTTTTTGGCAGAAAATTTAATTATAACATGCCGTCGGAGCTACCGACTACCGGCGTGCACAAAAAGCGCAGGGATAAGGATCGACAGCCCAGGCCTAAGCCCGATTCCGAGGCCTCTGTTGATCCGGTCTCCGTTTATCAGTGAGGCTCCAACGCAGCCTCTGACTACTGCAGTTCAGTAACCCGAGACCGCTACGGATATGTACTAGGCCGACGCAGCCTTTTACTTCAGGCCCTACCGACTATTTACCTTCCAAGGATATCGGTGTTTCTGAAACACCATCGCCTTCTGAAGGTGTTTTCAGACAGACGACTCTTACCGTTAAAACGTTTTCCAAGTCGAAGACTCCTTCCAAACCGAAAAAGGCTTCACTTCAGTCTCCTGCTCAAGGCCCTATGCCTAAGAAAACAGATGCTCACGATGGCTGAAGATCTGATTTCTCTTATCAGGGGTTCTCAGCCTCCTCCTGACAAAAGGCCTAGACAAGAGGAAGAATCTGCTTCCTCTGAACAAATGTCTATTTCTTCGGATTCCTCTGAGGACCAAGACTATTCCTTCTCTCCTTATGAAGATTCTGATGCTGAGGACTCTATTCCCTCAGCTTCCCCTCCAGAAGATTACTGTTTTGGGGAAACTTTACACACTATGAGGGAACATTTTCACTGGGAAGGTCAGGATTACTCTTGATTCCAAGAAAAGGCTCAGAGACTTTCTTTTACTCCCCCAACTCAGATCTCTAGCCATCCCTCCTGTTTTGGACATTGTGGATGATGTCTATTTAGAATCCACTTTCAACCCTGACTCTCTGCCTCCTGCCCCGGCCAAACCTGACAGATACTACAGAGTTCCTGATTCCCACAAATTTCTTTACAAAAGCCCAGTAGCTGACTCAGAGACTATCTCCCAGAGTCCCAAGGGGGCTAAAGCTTCCATGGCTAAAAATCCAGAAACTTCTGAAAGGGATTCAAGAGCACTAAACAGATGGGGGAAAAAGGTTTACACCTCAACCACTTTAGCTATGAGAGCTCTAAACTGTCAATTCCATATGCTTAAGTATCAGCAATTTCTGATCTCTCAGTTAAACAAAAGATTACCACCCTCCCTCAACAATCTGAATTGAAAGAAGTACAGGATTTGTTGCACGCCACTGAGCAGGTGGGCAAACATACCTTACAATGTGGGTTTGATTCTTTAGAGGCCTCCTGCAGAGCAGCTGTCACTGGATCAGTTATACGTAGGCATGCCTGGTTAAAGGAGCAAAGTCTGCCTGATCATGTTAAAGGAAAACTACTAGATGCTCCCTTACAGCAGGATGTTCTTTTTGGTGTTAAAGCCGAAGAAGTTTTAAAGAAAATGGAAGATGAGGCAAAATCAATGCAGACAGTCAAAGATTTCCTACAGGTACAACCCCCTCACTTCAGCAGAAATTGGCCAACAAAAAATTGGTCCTTTCCAGCCACTGACAGGCCTCAGAGGGGTAAATACAGGTGCCCAAGGCACAGAGGACAACCACAAGCTCAATATAAACCTCGCCAATGGGGCACTCCAACCCAGAAGGGAGGAGCAGACGGGTCTCAACCCACCAGAAGGCAAACTCATTGACTTGCACCTCAGCTGGCCAAACAAAGCTCTTTTGTCAGCCCCCTTGGGGGGAAAACTAGCACTATTTGCAGACAACTGGCACATGGTCACAAAGGACAAATGGGTACTAGACATAATTTTACGAGGATACAGATTCCACTTTCACACCTTGCCAATAAAAAGAGGAATGCCAAACCTGCCACAAAATCAAAGGGCAGAGGCTCAAAAACAAATTACAGCTCTCATGGCCATGAGAGCCATTCAAAGGGTACCATCTCAAGAGCAAGGCCAAGGATTTTACTCAGGACTCTTCCTAGTACCCAGAAAAGAAAATGCTTTGAGACCAATTCTGGACCTTTCAATTCTTAACACTTAAAAGTTTCCAAATTCAAGATGCTAACACTACAGCAGCTACTTCCCATGTTGGGCAAGGAAGCATGGCTGGTAACGTTGGACCTCAAGGAGGCATACCTGCATGTCCCTATCCGACAAAGTTACAGAAGATACCTCCGTTTCTTTGCAGGTTCAACCCATTATCAATTCTCTGCACTGCTTTTTGGCTTATCTACTGTGCCCAGAGTATTCACAAAATGCCTGGCACAAGTAATTGCATACTGCAGACAGAGGAATTCAAATATATCCATACCTGGACGACTGCCTCATCCAAGCAGAAAGAAAAGACATTCTCTTACAACATCTGGCTTTTGTAAAGCATCTACTAAATTGTCTGGGGTACACAGTAAACGAAAAGAAGTCAAAACTAGTACCCTCACAAAAAATTACATTCCTGGGTGCCAGCTTGGACACAAAGGCCCAGAAGGCTTATCTTACACCAGACAAGTAATTACAACAGACTCAATATTTCAAGACAATGGCAACAAAGACCCAATTAACTGCAAGAAAAATTCTGCAGGTTTTGGGCTTCTTGGCATCTTGCATTCTGATAATACCATTTGCAAAACTGCATATGAGGAAATTACAATGGTACCTAAAAAGCGTATGTTCTCAACACAGCCACAGCTTGGACACTGATATCTCTCATTCCCTGCCTTCAACTGGAATTTCTCTGGTGGGCACAGGCATGTCACCTCAACAAGGGTCAGCCTTTCACCTTACCCCCAACCAGGCAAACTATCACAACAGATGCTTCAGACTATGCCTGGGGGGCACATATGGCAGGTCAATGCATTCAAGGCCTGTGGACTGCAGAACAAAGAAAACTGCACATAAACCAAAAAGAGATGCTAGCTGTACAGAAAGCTCTGACAGCCTTCAAGGATCTACTACAGCCTGCACAACTGGCAATAAAGACGGACAACACCACAGTTATGTGGTACATAAATAAACAAGGGGGCACACATTCCTACCCTCTTTGCAGGCAAGCAATAATCTTATGGAACACTGCTCTGGCCTACCAAGTCCAGTTACAAGCTCACTTCCTGCCAGGACAGAAAAACACATTGGCAGACGACCTAAGCAGAAACATCAAAGATCCCCACGAGTGGAAGCTAGACCCACAAATATTTGCAATGATAACTCAAAGATGGGGCCTTCCAAATATAGACCTGTTTGCCAGTCCTCAAAACTACCAGCTGACAAAATTTTGTACAAGGACATTCCACCATCAAGCTTGGAAAGTGGACGCTCTCTCCTTCAGTTGGAAAAACCTGACAGCATATGCCTTTCCTCCATTACCTCTTCTCACAAAGGTTCTTTTGAAGGTCAAAAAGGAGAAACCTCGAATGATTCTCATAGCCCCAGACTGGCCAAGCCAGCACTGGTACCCGCTATTGAAGAATATGGCTCACAGCCCACCATGGATATTGCCTCAAATACCTCATTTACTCATGCAGCAAGGCAAGCAGATTCTACACAGCCAGATCAAAACCTTAAACCTGGCTGCATGGCAAATCAATTAAACATCCAACCAGCCCCTCTTTCACAAGCAGTGCCGGATGTTATTCTAGAAGCCAGGAGGCCAAGCACCAGGAAGGCTTACTCGGGCAAATGGAAAAGGTTTTCTGCTTGGAACCAAGCTAAAGGCCAAGACACAACTCAGCCTCATATGCCTCACATTCTGCAGTATTTAGCTGAGATGTTGCATAAAGGACTTTCCTTCTCCTCAATTAAAATCCATGCTTCAGCTATTTCAGCTCACTACGACATAAATCCTCCTTTATTTTCAAATCCACTCCTAAGGCAGTTCCTCAGAGGGGCAAAAAACATTAGACCACCTAGAAGAGCTCCTACACCAACATGGGACCTCAACTTTGTTCTGGAAAAACTAACACTACCTTCCTTTGAACCAGCTTTTTCTGCAGCCCTTCAGTTCCTATCTTGGAAGACTGCCCTGCTCCTGGCATTAACTTCTGCTAGGAGAGTTTCAGAATTACAGGCACTTATGGCAGTGGAACCTTTCCTCATTTTTCATCAAGACAGAGTTTCTCTACGAACTAATCCTTCCTTCATGCCTAAGTTGGTTTCCAGTGTAGCTTTAAATCAAACCATCCATCTACCCACTTTCTTCCCCAATCCACAGAACAAAGGTGAGAGAATCCTGCATTCCTTGGACATTCACAGGCAGCTTCGATACTACTTGGATAAAACTAAGGCTTTCAGAAAAACTGACCAGCTCTTTGTTTCCTATGCTACAGCTTCTCAAGGGAAGGCCATATCCAAGCAAACCATTTCTAAATGGATAGGCCATTGCATACGATTCTGCTATACCCATCATGGGAAACAAGTTCCTCCTACCATTAGATCCCACTCTACCAGGGCAACAGCTACCTCTACAGCCTTTCTCAGGGGGGGTTCCTACCACGGAAATTTTAGGAGCTGCAACTTGGAGTTCTGTACACACCTTCACCAAACACTTCACCAAACACTATCACTTGCCTCTTTATTCTAAGTCTAGGGCAGGCTTCGCCACTGCAGTTCTACAGGGCCTCATTGCCTCCACTAACCCTCTATGATGCCTTCACCCTACCTTAGCTTTGGGACTCAACCCAAGTGTGATAACTGCAGCAGGGTAACACGATGAACATAGTACAGTTTTGTACCTACCATAAATGTAGATGTTCGAGTGTTCACCCTGCTGCAGTCCAGGTTACCTTCCCTCCAACCCCTCTGATCTACTGGCTAAATCTTTGCTATGCCTTACTGATGTATTTGCTTATAGCTGAAGGGTTATTGTGTTTGTACTGTGTTCTCACCTTTTGGTACTAATTTGGATCACCTTTTTGGGGGCACCTGACATCTGGGCAAGAAATGGCGTCGGTTGCAATATATGTACCCCTGGCGCACTGACGTCAGGGATGAGGCGACAGCAACCGACGTCGGACCAAGACTTTGGAAATCTGGCCGACTGCAGGACCGCCTGATGACAGGATAACCCAAGTGTGATGACTGCAGCAGGGTGAACACTCTAACATCTATATTTATGGTAGGTACAAAACTGTACTGTCCTTTTCTTTCCGCATGTGGTGATGATTCCCCTATGGGCAGAGGGGGTAACAATTCCAAAAGAAACCCCTTTTGAGGCAGAGGAGGGGGTCCATGCACCCAAGTTCCCAGAGACGACGACTCTGGACAGCCTTACCAGCACTCCTGAAGAGCGGCCCAATGGATTGCCTCTGGAAGCATTCAGGGGTCGTTTCTCAATGCACCAGGCTGCCTGGCAGTCTATCACCACCGATTGTTGGGTGCAGAACATCATTACCAGAGGTTACATCATTCCCTTCATATCTTATCCAAACTTCCAACAAAACTTCCCGACGTTCCACCCAGTCAGAGGGAAGAAACAGCTTCAGAAGTAAGAAAGCTGTATCAAAAAAGAGTCATCCAACTTGTCCCACCAGACTAATGTGGATCCAAATTTTACTCTGGATTCTTTTTGGTGCCAAAAAAGACAGGGGACTGGTGACCTATCCTGGATTTCAGCAGTTTGAACAAACATGTCGCCCAAACCAAATTCTGGATGGTCACAATTCAGTCCAATCCTCCCTTTTCTCAGGGAGGCCGATTGGGTGTGCTAGATAGATCTCTGGGATGCATATTGCCATATCAAAATGGACAAATGCTCCAGGAGTCTGCTTTGCTTCCAGCTAGGAACCAATCATTACCAGTTTTGCGCCCTGCCATTCGGTCTCTCTACTACCCCCGGAGTGTTCACAAAGTGTATGGCAGTGGTCACAGCTCACATGAGACTGCAAGGATTCCGGGCGTTTCTGTGTTTGGACGATTGGCTCCTTCCTGCCCACACCAAGCATCTTCTGGTAACAGCTCTGCAATACACCCTTTCTCTGGCAGAAATTTTCGGGTAACTGTGCACTGGAAGAAATCCAACCTTACTCCGGCCCAGCAGATAGA
Organism: Protopterus annectens; assembly: GCF_019279795.1. Taxonomy (NCBI): domain Eukaryota; kingdom Metazoa; phylum Chordata; order Ceratodontiformes; family Protopteridae; genus Protopterus; species Protopterus annectens. Next base: position 1,768,876,122 of record NC_056725.1, read on the forward strand.
ATTCGTTTGGGCAGTCTTTGACACTCAATCTTGTCTGGTGTCACTCCCAGCTCACGGACTCCAGAGGTTGAGGCTTCAGCTCTGGGTGAAACTCTGTCAAAACAAAGTCTCGGCGAGAGAGGTTCTTCAGGTCATAGGATCCATGGCAGCCTCCATACCAATAGTGCCTCTTGACAAAATTGCATATGCGAATCCTCCAATGGCTTCTTCTCTCCGAGTGGTTCCCGAATCATCACCCCCTATGTTTTCAGATCCGGATAACCAACTCTTGCAGACAGGACCTTCTTTGGTGGATGAGGCCAGACACAGATATTTGGAGCTGCCCATTCCAGCCCCCTCAACCCAAGGCCATTGTGACCACAGATGCTTCCCTGATAGGGTGGGGGGAGCCATTTCCAGGGAAGGACTGTCCAAGGTGCATGGTCCACGCTGGAGGCCGACCTGCATAGCAACTTTCTAGAACTGAAACTGGTGCTGTTAGCATTCCAGTCTTCCCCTCTGGAACGATTGCAATTCAGTCAAACAGTATGTCAGTAGTCTGGTATATCAGCAAGCAAGGAGGAACCAAATTCTACCCGCTGTGTTGAGAGGCCATGAGAATTTGGCAATGGGCAATAGAGTCCAACTGCTTTCTGATAGCAACGCATATCCAGGGGAGCTCCAACGTGATTATGGACAAGCTGAGCAGATGTAGTCTCTTTCCCCACAAGTGTTCTCTCAATCCCGGAGTAGCGGCAGAAATTTTCAGCCATTGGGGCCAGCCTTGCTGCGACCTCTTCGTCTCCCCTTCAAACAGCAAATGCAGCAGCTATTTTGCCCTATTCCCCCCAAAGTGGGACTTCCCGATGGATGCTTTGATTCACGACTGGCCCACGGAACTTCTCAATGTCTATTCCCCCGCCCCCCATTCCCCTGATTCCACAGTTCATAAAAAAAGCCATTTGGTTGAAATGTAAAGTGATTCTCATAAGCCCCATTTTGGCCTCGACAAGTTTGGTTCCCCTTCCTTCGGCCTCATCTGTTGTACCCACCATGGGTTATGGACCCCTTTCCAGATAATACAAAAAGTAAACTGCTCAATCCAAGAGAGACTGTTCGTCACAAAAAAGGGAACAATGAATTACCAACACGTCCAGTCCCACCACGGATCTGATCTCTCACCCTCAAGGGTTGACTCATCCAAATCTGTCCAGTCTCAAGCTGACAGCTTGGTTTCTCCACTTCCACTAGTTGCCAGGCAGGAAGACCTCCCCTCTCCTGTTCGTGATATCATTCTGACTTCTCACAAACCATCCACCAGAAGACTGTACAAATGGAAAAGGTTCTCTATTTGGTCAAAGGAAAGGATGCTAAATCTGTATTCGCTCCAGTCACAGCGGTTTTACAATACCTGTCTAAGTTTTTTGAAGATAGAGCCGCAGCCTCTACCATACGAGTACATCTGGTGGGAATTTCTGATTATCATAATGGACTAGATGGTACGCTCATATCTCTGCATTTATGTAAAACTTTTCTCAAAGTGGTATCTCACATTAGACCTCCAATCAGGCAGCCTATAGAGCCATAGAACCTCATGCTAGTGCTCCAGTCTTTGACTCAACCCCCCTTTGAACCCACTGTGGATTGTGACCTCATATTCGTGTCATGGAAATCTCTCTCTTTGGTAGCCATCATGTCAGCCAGACGAGTTTCAGAGTTGCAGGCATTGTGCACCAGAAAGACCCTACCTAATTTTGCATAAGGACAGAGCATCACTCTGGATGAACCCATCCTTTCTTCCCAAAGTTGTTTGAGTTTTCCATCAGTCAGTCTATTGACATTCCAGTATTTTTCCCAAACTTTTCTAATAAAAGAGAATACTGCTTACATTCCTTGGATGTACACAGGCAATTGCGATTCTGTTTAGACAGGGCCAAAACAATAAGCAAGACTGATCAACTGTTCATTTCCTTATCTGGGCCTAGAATGGGAAACTGTCTCCAAGGTCACTTTATCGAAATGGCTAAGGGACTGCATACTTTTCATTTATTTATTTGCAAAAGAACCTGTGCCACAGAATATTAAAGCCCACTCCACCAGATCTATGGTAAGTTCTGTAACCTTCCATTCCAGGTCTTCTGTGAATGACATTTGCTTAGCAGCCACTTGGGCTAAACCCCACACTTTCATCAATCATTACAAATTGGATGTGGTCTCCAGAGGGAGAGCTGCCTTCGGCTCAGTGATTCTCAGGAACGTTCTTCCATAAGGGCCACCCAAGGATGATAAGGTAGCTTGGGTTTCTGTCCCATCGGTGATGAATGGAAAGAAGATTAACATCAGATAAAGAAGTTATGTCTTACCATAATGTTCCATCTGTGTTGCTCAACTTCTTTCATTCATCACTTCCCACCCTCCTTCCCCGGTCAAAGGCTTCTGGCAGATACTTTGGATACTAGTGGTGTCTTAGGGTATTTGCACAGAAATGGCCTCTGCTTTACTTGTATAACATGGGGAAACTCGATCTGCGTTAACAGGGAGAAGGTCATTGTGAGTAGAAGCTTAGCTTGAGAGTTTTTTGGTTGGCGCGAGCTTGGTGTTAGGCCGACTCTGTTCTGAGGGCTCGGAACCGAACCCATCGTGATGAATGAAAGATGATGAATAACACAGATGGAACATTATGGTAAGACAGAACTTCTTTTTATGCTCAGAATTGCATGAGCAAGAAATTTTGTCCAGGATTCATCTGCAAGCAGGCCTTTGTAGTGAATGTCTCTTCACCCTTTAACTTGTGGACTTTTTCTTCCATCCCCTGCACTCCAGAGTTCTGGTAAAAGCAGGAGAATAAAGGACAAACCTTGCTCTGTGAGTATTAGGCAATCTTGGGTGCTTTTTGTATGAATCTTTGTTGCAGTAAAATTTCTTACATATAGGAATTAACTGCAGGCAGACATCTACTTTACCAGTCTGACTCCAAAAGCTTTGTGCACATTCATTGGCAGACATCTCTTCCCAATGCTAAGACTAATAAAATGGCAGGTAAACTGTTATTACTTCTTTTCTGCTGAAGGCATTGCTGCTGGTGGAATTTCCATTTCTGGGAAGATGGAATGGTACAGACTATATTAATTTTATGAAAGTCACATAAACAATTGGACTAGTGTTCCATTGTCTGCTTCAAACCAGGCTGTTAGAAAGCAGCAAAGACCTATATTAGTAAAGATGCAGTCATACCAGCAGAGAAAGTTTCTCTTGGCAGAAAGGAAAAGTATTGCAATTTGGATACAAAGAGTGTTTGAGGAGAATGATTAAGTGTACACCAGGCAGAAGTAATATAAGTGTATCTCAACAGTAAGGGAATGTTGAGAGGTGGTAAGAGATTCAAATAGCTGTATCCAGCTGTCTTCAGAATATCATTTTTCTGGATGTTCATATACATTTTGTGATGCAGAGCAGGCGAAGGAGGAAATGGTTTCTTCAACAAAGGGTGAATTAGCATGACTCTACTTGTCCTTCTGACAACAAAGCCCACAGTGATAATCTGCTAGTGAAACCTTTTCTGTTCCAGAGGAAAATGCTAAAGAAGCAGAAAAAAGCATAGGAACTGATGAATCGGTACATTGGACTTGAGCCAGAGACTACTGTTGGGAGATGGAGATGATCAGAAAGAACACCAGCAACACTGAATTAGTGAATAAATGGGAGACCATAAAGTATCGGTCCCACTTGGATATAGTAACAAACATAAGAAATATGTTTTTTGCAAGAAAAAGTGGTTGAGAAGACTGGAATTTTGTTCATAGGTGTGTCCTAGGTTAATGGCCCTGTGGCCTTTACAAACCTAGCCATAGGATTACCCTGGCATTGTGCCACCCAACCTTAGTTCCCATTGCCTCTGTCGAGTAGAGCCACTGGAGTTATCCCCGGGGTGAATTTTCTATTTCCCATCCACTCATCAAGATTTGTCTTTGAGGGTCAACAAGGTGCTCTGCTTGACATGTATGGGAAGTCTATTCCATAGCATGGGCAGTCTCTGGGTTATGAACCTGTCCCTCCAGTCAATTCTGTTGATTGTGGTAATGAGGTTGAGGTCTCTGTAGCGTGTAGTATGGAGGGATTGGGATTTTTTTAGATATAACATTTCTAACAGAGCTGGCTCAGACATGCCTTTGTAATTCAAGCAGAGATCGCCTCTAAGTAGGCGATATGAGACAGAGAATACTTGGAGTTTTTTTAGTCTGTCCATATAGGACAAGTATTTAAGGCCTAGAATCCTATTTGTGAGGTATTTTTGTGGCCTCTCCATTTATTGCAGGTGTTTAGTGAGGTACATGCCAAATGGGGCATTGTGGTCCATGATTGGCCTAATGAGGGAAGAGTAGAGGGAGACGATGACCTCTCTTTCTGGATGCAAAACCCTTAGCAATGAGATGTGCCACATAGAAGAACTTTCTGACCACACTGGCAATGTGGTGATCAAAAGAGGTTGTTGTCAGCCTGTGTTCCCAGATCTCTTATAACACCTTCTGTGTTCAATGGACTACCATCGATGTGGTAATTTATGGGTTCCGAGTTTTTCCCAAAGGGCATGATGACACATTTTTTGGCATTGAGCTCAAGGCCATGGTTCTGACACCAGTCATTGGTCTCAGTGAGGCCATTGTGTAGGATGTCATCATCACTTGGGAAGTTAATAGCTCCCAACTTGCAATCATCTGCAAACTTTGTCAGCCAGAGTCTCTTCGTGTTGGCCTAGACTTAGAGAAATTAATACCAAACAGGAGAGGACCCAGGACCGAACCCTGTGGGACTCCATTCATGACTAGTCGGCAGTCTGACTTGAGTCAGCTACTTTCTGGGATGTTCATCGTGTTTCACTGTTGCAGTCATTACACTTGGGTTATCCTGCTGGCGGGCTACCCGCAGTTGGCAGTGAATACACTCGAACATCTACATTTATGGTAGGTACACGACTGTACTTTCTGTGAGCCAGTTTGTAACCTACCTAGTGATATAGGGGTTGATGCCTAGCTTAATGAGTTTTTCTATGATTCCTGAGTGGGGAATGGTATAAAAAGGCCTTTGCCAGATCAAGGTAGGCTGCATGAACCACCTTGCCTTCATCCAGAGCTCTGGTGACTGACTTAAAGAAGTTGACCAAGTTGTGTAGGCGTGAGCTACCCTTCACAAAACCAAACTCTGTGGGATCCGTAGTTTAGAGATTCCCTATATCTTTGTTTATTAGGTCCATGATGATTTGCATATCAGCCTCGTCAGGCTAATGGGGCGATAGTTCCCAGGGTCGGTAGTCGCGCCTCCTTTGTGGAGAGGGATGACTGCAGCAGTGCGCCATTCGGTAGGGACAAAGCCCGAGGTGAGGCTGTGATTGAACAGGGCACACAGGTGAGGTGCCACTTCACTCTGTAGAACACAGCCAGAGATATTGTCAGGTCCCATGAAAGCTGTATCTTTGGCTTTGGCCAGTGCTGTTTTAACCTGTACAGTAGTAGTACTGGGTGCCTGGCAATCTACTGGTGGTATGATTGGTCCTTGGGGGAGGGGGGTAAAGTTGGCACTGAATCTGTCAGCCAGTATATTGGCAATGTCTGTTGGCTCGGTATAGGAGGTACCATTGTGCAGTAGCTCAGAGCAAATCTGGGTATTGCCATGGAGATTCTTTACATAACTATAGAAGGCCTTGAGGTTGTCTTTACTATCTGCTGCAATTCTGTTTTCATAGCTAGCTTTAGAGGATTTGATGAGGGATCTCAACTTTTTGTTGAGGCTGATAAGGGAGTTTTTCCATTCTTGGGACTTCACCTTATCAGTTTCCTCCTCCTGTTGTAGAGTTTATGGCAGGGGTACCACCAGATGGGCTTCCTTTTTTTGGAGGAGAACGTCTTGGTTCTGTTGCATATGGCGAGATCCATGCATTTGTGTATGTGTTTGTACAGCGCATTGGTGTACAATTCAGCAGTCATGCAACTATTTTCCATTTACATGGGTGCCGTGAAGTTAGCCACCTCTGTTTTTAGGAGCCCAAAGTTAGCTTTGAAGAAGTTTTTCATGATGGTTACCTTTGCCGGGGGTGGTGGGAGGGATGTGGATTTCCAAGGTGTTTAGTTTGTGGTCAGATCTAACCAGAGAGGAGTTAACTATTGGTGTAGAGCAATGGTTGCCCATGTTAGTAATGACCAGGTCATGGATGTTGCTACCTCTAGTGGGGGTAAGAATGAGCTGGTCCAGGGCATTGGAATTAATGAATTCCAGGAAACATTAGGCAAGTGTATTGGTACATTACTAGTTTTCCCAATTAATGGAGGGGTAGTTGAAGTCTTCCCAGTATGAGAGTGTTAGGTTGGACCCTAATATTCTCCAGGGTGCTTAGGAACATGGAGTGTGAGTGTTGGGACGTGGTTGGGGACCTGTATCAGGCTACGACCTGAATCGCTGTCTTACCCAATGTTAGCTGCACCTGAAGTATTTCTGATGCGTTATGTTGGGCTACCAGTCTGGAGGTATGTGCATCCTGTATGAATATGGAAAGACCACCACCTGTGGAGCTTTGGTCCAAGTTCTGGGGCCAAAAGGTGTGGAATGAGTTTTAGCCTAGTAGTGCAGGAGTGCTTTCTGCTGCCTTGAACCAGGTCTCTGTTACAGGACAAATGTTGATGTTATCCATTTTAAGGAGTGCTTCAAGTGAGTGCATTTTAAGATTTAGACTTCTAGCGTTGAGCAGCATGACCCACAGATTGCATTTGTTTGTAGCTGTTATGGTGGCAGTTTGGTCTTTGGAACACAGCCTAAAAAAGGGCACTATAGGGGTGGCAAGAGCCTTGGCCAGTATCTGGAAGCCCAGGGGTAACAGAAAAGATGACTTTGTTAAACTTGTGTGTACCCCCACTTTGTCATTAATTTTTAGAAGGACACTGAAGGGAAAGAGGAAGTAACTGTAGTACAGTTGCACTGAAGTCTTTTCTGTCAGACTCAACAGATGGGTTATTGGATCCGACCTGAACACCTTTTTCAAGATCTTGGATTCACAGCTCAGGCTCCTGCCCTACCCATAATTCCCTCTTCTCCCAGGAATAACTCTGAGCTCGTTTGCCACCAGTTTGTTCAAAACATAATTGCATGGGCTCAGTGTTCAGGTGTTTTGTTTTGTTTTTTCCAAACACCTTTATTGAATTATCACGTGCCATAAGCAAGTTTACATTCATATAAAAGTAATCAAACTATTTTAACATAAACATTATACTTCACATACATATTTATGCATTATATAATCTAAACAAGATTACATAAATTATTCAGTTCCTGCTGTTTTTAAACAAAAAAACATCTTCATTAAACCATCACTTACTACACAGGTACATTTATATAAATGAAATTATACAACCCCCCCATTAATAATCCAAAACGTGCATTGGTCAGAGTGCATGTTGTAAATCAGACTTATACTAATGAAAAAGGTCCAGTCGCCTGGACTTTTTCCATTAGTAAAAGACTTATTTTTACAGCAACGGAGAACACAAGATCTCCGTTGCTTTTTAGACACTGTCTTGCTATGTTAAAGGAGTTTAACATAGCAAGACAGCTTTAAAAAAAGTAACAGAGATCTTCCTTTCAGTTTTTTAAAACTGTCTCGCCATGTTAAGACAGCTTTAAAAAAAGTAACAGAGATCTTCCTTTCTCAGTTGCTTTTTTTAAAGCTGTCTCGCTATGTTAAATGGGTTTAACATAGCGAGACAGCTTTAAAAAAAGCAACGGAGATTCTCCGTTGCTTTTTTAAAGTTGTCTCTCTATGTTAAACTCCTTTAACATAGAGAGACACTTTGTAAAAAGCAATGGAGATCTTGCTTTCTCTGTTGCTTCCACCCACAGCTCTGATGTACTGCATAAGCATAGGCATACGCATGACAGTACATCAGAACTGCCGCAGAATACCAGACAGCTGCGGAAGGGCAGCACGGAGGCATTATACAATGCCATTATTTAAGAAAAGTATGTTTTTTTTTCTTAAATAATGTCATTGTATAATAGCAATAGCCCACTTCTGGGTGTGGGTAATGCTGGATTTACCCACAGTTGTCTTTGTTTGGCCACTGGTCGCCTCGTGACCAAACCACACCAACCGTGGGTAAATCCAGCATTACCCACACCCAGGCATGGGTTATTGTGTAAATAAACCACACCAACACAATCCTAGTCATAAGCATTTTACATCACAAACCATACTGTCACACTCCCAGATGCAAACGTCATACATCACTTTTAATCTACCCAATCTTTCTCACATTACATAGCTCATCCAAGTCCTGCTGCCTTTTAGGCCTCATTCCTCCCTTGTATGTATTGTTCCCCCAATTCCCATTTATTTTCCTATGCAGTTTGCTTCTACCCTTTTCTAAAGATTTCATTTCCAGTTGTTTTTTTCTCTTTTGCTATAATTCACTACCAGTATAGTTAGTTTAGATTTTGATTTCCATTTTCTAGTATTTGTTTTTTGGCAACCACCATTATTAGACACAGCAAGGCCTTACCAAGTCTAGACAATTCCAATTCTTTATCATGGTTCAGAATAGTCATCAACGTCATACCAACCTGCCCATCCAACATCTCCGACAGTGTACCCCGTCCCAGAAAATAAGTGTTCACATGTTAGATAATTGCTTTTTTCTTGGTGCTAACTTGTTTTTTCAGTGGGATGTTTTCCCTTGTGCAGTGTAGTTCATCTGTAGTATAAATAAGTCTTTCTTGTTAACCTTGTATATTTTCTTTGGGAGTTTCCTGTTCCTGCCTTCCTTCCTCACAGAAAAAAAAAAAAAAAACTTGATTCTAATAACTATAGCATTTCTCTTGTGTGCTTTTAGGTAGCTTTTTGGTCTATAGGGCTATTAACATTGCCTCTTATAGTCTTTGTTTATTCGTGTTTACCTGTTTGCTGCGTTTGTTTTTCTTATCTGGTTGCTTGATTATGGCTGAAAAGACCTCTGGTTTAAAAAAAAAAAAAAAAAAAAAGTGTCTCTGGGCACAAGATCCCACCCATAAGACACTCGCACTCTGTTACAATTTAAGAGTAGCTCGTTTGAGAGTGGCATATGCGAGTCCTGTGCTAGGGCTCGTGCTGACAGACGTAGTAAACTTGTCTTTAAGGGCCTCCCACCTGCCCAAACAGTAGGCAGTCATAAATTCTCGGTGATGTCACTTTCTTCGGTCTGGGTCTTCTCCAATTTATATCTGCATCAGCCGTATATCTCTTTCCTTTATTCACTTTCTTGCGTAGCGGTGCCGGCAGAAATGCCGCGCAGCGCCCAGTGCCGTCTCGGTCAGATTCAGAGATTCATACTTTGAAAAAAGCTAAGTACCCTTTAGGGTTGGGGACTCTTTTCTCAGCCCGATGTCTGAGAAAGTAAAAAATTGTTTAACTTGGCGGAAGCAAAATTAAATATAAAGTTTAGATTTCTTACTGCCTTCCTCTTCTGGCCTTCCTCGACCATGCCTCAGCTTGTTTAGCCTGCTGTGTCCTTCAGCAGCCGACTCTTAGGCGTCGATGCGGAGTTACCAGAAAAGTTTTTTGGAGATCATTTTATATAAAAATAATCGGGAGACTCCGACTCGATTTGGCCAAAAAAAAACGAGGGAAAAGGACCGACACTGCCGTGCCCGTGGTTGCGCTGAACCACGGGTGAGCCAGAGTGTCTCATCGCAGCTTCAGCAGTCTTAGGTTCTTCCCTTCTACCGAAAATCATACCTCCGACCTTGAGAGCCAGAGTGGCCCGGCTGAGTAAAACTTCAAGAAAGTCCTCACCAGGCTACCGGTTAGATTTGTCCTGACACTGATTCTTTGGGACATTCATACCTTGGCCGGGCACGGGCCTGCCTCCCTCGCTTCCTATGAGTATTCTCCGCTAAAGCTGGACTCAAGCTGCCAGCTTTTTTACCAAGCAAACCTACTACCTGGAGTCCTCACCTCCTTTCAGATCCTCAGTCTCAGTCTTGACCTTATATATATGATGATTAGGGAACCCCAACCTCCCCCCTCCTCCAGGCCTCTCAACCTCCACCAGAAGAGAGGCCTAGGGAACCCTTCTCTGAACCTGTCTCCTCTGATTACTCCACGGATGGATCTGATTTGTCAGACCCTATTCTCTGCTGTGCCTCTCCTGAAGAATTTCTTTTGGGAGACCTTGTACCTGAGGGAACACTCTCAATGGCAGGCTGATTTCTTTTCTTTCCAGAAAGTAATTTAACAGAACTTTTTTTATTTTACAGCTGCCTGGCTTCAGCCCCCACCACCAGTGCTAACTGTAATTGATGATGTGTGTGAATGATGGTTCTGCACCTGATTCTCTTCCTCCCCTGCCAAAACTGACCAGATATTACAGGGGTCCCTGATTTCACTTTCCACCTATATAAAGCCCAAATCATTTCTGCTTGGCTATGATGCATAGGGCTTCTATAACTCCAGCAGAGCTATGAGGGCAGTAATTATTGGGCATGCATGGCTAAAGAGCAATCCCCTGCAGACCATGTAAAGTTATGTTATTTAGATGCTCCAATGGGAGGAAAAAAGTTAAAAAGCTCCCCTGAAAAAAGTTGGAAAAAGAAGGAAAGAAAAAAGCAAAATCTGTGTGCAAACAGTAAATTTCTACAGGTTGGTCCCAAAGAGTTTGCCTTAGTAGAAACTGGCCTTCCAAAGGACAACACCTCCAGAGCAGAGAGGCAGAGGGAGAGGCAGGAATAGGCATGAGAGGCAGAGGGCAAGGGGTGGCTGCCTATAGCCGCCGTCAGTGGCAGCCTGCCAGCCAGAAGAACACGTGCCACAGCTGCAACTATGACCACTAGACTTCAGACACAATGAACTGGACTGATTCACTCCAGGGAACTTGGGCTTTAAGCTCAAAAAATGGGGAAATATTACAAAAATTACAAATTGCACATTACAATACACACAGGACCACACAACAGAACTTGACTGCCAGTTTCACTTCCACACTCACCAAAGACCACGGAATGCCAAAATGCCAATTTAACCAAGCCCAAAGGCTTTGGGGTAATCGAATCAAGAATCAGATAAGCGATAGAAAGGGTACCAAGTTCATTACAAGTTCAAGGATTTTACTACTCAGAAAGAAAACCAATGGAGAAGAAAACCAATGGAGACCTATTCTCGACTTGTCTCATTTTAGACACATACAAATTGTGAAATGCAGCCCTCCTTGACCCTCCAGCAACTTCTTGGCACAGGAGTCCTGGCTGGTGACTCTAGATCTCAAGGAGGCATACCACCCCTATGATTGCAGATTATCCGACCCACCTGCAGAGGCCTCAGGATCATAGCATTATCAGGCCTCATCATTTCTCTATGGCTGACATACTGCACCCAGAGTATTCATGAAATGCCTGGCATCAGTGACATTGCATTGCAGACAGGAATTCAAATCTTACCCATACACCTGACGACTGCCTAATACAAGCTGACAACAATTCTAATTTCCTGTACTTAGCATACCACTGCTCCAGCTTCACAAAAGTCAGAGATGTTGAGGGCTACTAAGGAAAGGGGTGGGACGGGACGACAAAGAGAAATAAATGAAAAAGAAATCTGGATCCATCAAGCCAGAAACCAAAGATCCCAAAACATTTTGATCCTTCCATGGGGGAACTGCTTGGGATCCACTCACCAACTCCACATTGCTGTTTCTTCCCAGAACCAGCTAGTCCTCCGCTCCACTCCACCATATCGCAGGATAGACCCAGGCACCAATCATCCTTCAGGTCTTTCAGTCATCTAGGAGACTTTCTGAAGCCGATGTCGATGGGATGATGCAGAAGTTTGTCTGGACTCTGATCCAACTGGGGATCCTCTTGACTTCTGCCCCATAGATGGATCAGAGTCTGGAAAAACTTCTAAAGCTTCAGAGAGAGGGTGCAGCTTCAGAGTGAGGGTGTATCATACCTACTTGGCTCCATCCCAGCTCCACTTGGATGTTATGTCCGCAAATCCTGTCAGACAAGGACAGTCAGGCTCTTTAAGCCTCAAGCATTCTTGTTTGGCACTTTCCCTTCCAGTTCCAAATCTTCACTGGAAGCCCCCACTGGGGAAGGTCACAGAAAATAGGAGTCATCTTGACTCTTCCCATGAGTCTTGACACTGAAGATACTGACTTTGTGTTAGGAGAGAGATTCCCAAGAATCCCTTCTGGAAAATCTCTCCTTTGGAGATCTAATGGAATTAATGAAGCAGAGAGGAGGTTCTTGAAAGCCCCTCATCCTGAGTGGTTCTGTGGTCAAATGAGCTCATTGATTTGGTCTCACTGCCTCAGACAAACCCAATGTGGTGGAGCTTATGCCAAAGAGAACTGACAAAATGTTGACTGTCCCCAGGAGTGTGCCCCCATTAGTGCAAGGGTCCCCCGGTAGATGCCGTGGTGATTGCAACAGCCACCAAAAAGAAGCTTCTGGAAGATAACACATCTGTCCAGTCCCCCAGCAGGGGGTTCTGGGAGTAGGACAGTTTTGGTAAACGGACTTGTGCTTCAGTGATGTTTGCTTTCCGGAAGCTTAACTATTTGACTTCTACAATGGTCTTTCAGAGAGCAAAGAACTATGTACATCCCTCTCCAGTAACCTGCTTGTTGACATCTAAAAAACTTTGTATTCTCACCTGTCTGTGCTATAGTCTTTGTACAACACATCCATTCATCTGCATTTCAAGTTCATCTAACAGCATGTCGAGACGGGCAGACAGCAGGTATTGCTATTCATCGCATGCCTGGATATGTTTCTGTGATTTCGCAGAAAGTTTCAATATGTCCTTCATTAATGCAGCCTTTGGTTCAACACTCTTTGGACCCAAGGTAAAAGATATGCTTACAGAAGTGAGCAGGAGGGCAAGACTTTGCTGTCTGTATACATTTTCCCCACCCCTCCAAAGGACTTTTCCCAGAACAAGAAGGGTGGAAAGAAGCTTTAGCTTTTAGAATGTACAGGTTTTGGTCAAGACGCTTCTGCTGACAGACCCTGCAAGGGCACAGGAAGTAATAACTTAAGTGGATGTCACCCAAGGGTCAGACTTGGACCACAGAGTCAAGGGTTTTGGTGTCCTTTTACTGAGAAGCCCTCTCACTGCTTCTGAATGGTTGACCAACTGCTGCACTGTGGATGTCTGGCTAGCCATCTCTCAAGATTTATGGGTGCAGAAGATAATCATCAGAGGATATATTATTGTCTTTGCTTTCCTTTCAAAAAAGAAAGAGAATCCCTAGTGTTACAGCCAGACAAAGGGCATTGTCAACAGCAGAAGTAGCAACACCGTTAGAAAAGTGAGCCCTCTGGGAAATCCCACCAGACCAGCAAGGATCTAGAGTCTATTCAGGGTTCTTTTTGGTTCTGAACATGACCAGGGACCTCAGGCCCATTCTGGACCTAAGCCACCTTAACCAAAGTTCAGGATGGTCACAGTTTAGTCCATTGTATCTCTTCTGAGGAAGAAAGACTGGATGTCTCACAATAGAGCTTCGGGATGCCTACTACCTTATCAAGATAGTACGGCAGTCCAGAAGATACCTCAGTTTCTGATTTGAACCAATGTTTTTCAGTTCAGTTGCTGCCTTTTGGACTCAGCAGAGCCCCCAGGGTGTTCACCAAGTGTATGACAGTTGTTACAGCATATCTAAGGCTGCAAGGGTTGCAGGTGTTCCCCTACATACAGTTGGCTCTTACCTGCATCCACTAGGAATCTGCTTAACCACTGATGAGATTTTTTGCCCCTTACTTAGGAATAACAGTCTAACCAAAAAACAGTTGACACAATTGCAACCAGTAGAGGTCATAGGGTGCCACCTAGATTCAGCATCACATCTTATTCAGACTCTTTGGCAAGACTAATCCATCTGCTGGGGTCAATGGTTGCATCTCACATTAATACCTCAGACAATATTTTATAAGAGAGCTCTGCAGTGGACACTGTTACAGTAGTCCGTGTTCACTAACAGCTTCATTTCCCAGTGTGTCACACATCAGCTTGCAGGAACAATATTCATTGGTGATTGACCTCCACTGTTGTCAGATGGGGCCAACCTTTCACCCTTCCAGCCCAACACTGATTGTGACCACAGATTTCTCCCTTCCAGTATTCACATCAGTGTTTTATAGATGAGGGTGGTCTTTGTAGCATTGTAGACACTCCAGGATTCCATCCACAGTGGTGTGATATCTATCCTGATAGACACGTCTGTGATCTGCTGTATCAACAAGCAAGGGGGAGCCCATTTATACCCATTATGCTGGAAAACCATGAGGGTAGCAGTGGGCAATGTATTCTCAAAGCCTTCTCATGGCAGTAGCCATCCTGGGGACTAGTGTTCTGGCAGAAAAACTTAGCAGGTCTACTCTTCTGCCTCATGAGGGGCCACTCATTAAGCAGTGACCATGATTTTCATTTAGAGGCCAGCTTTGCTGTGATCTTCTTGCCTCCACCTAAACACCAAGTGCAGCAGCTGCTTTGGCGCAATACCCCAGAGGAACAGTCACCAGGGGATGCTCTAGGCCACAATTGGCCCCAAGTATCCTGTATGCATTTCCACTCTTTGTTTATAACAAAGTTCCTTCAGAAGGCCGTGAGGTGCAAGGCAGCAGTGATTCTCCTTGTGCCATTCTTGGCCCCATAGGTATGGTTCCCATTTCTTTATCCTAATTTGAAACGGGTGTTGGATCCATGTCCAGACCTTCTGCTACATCTGTCTGGTCAGCATTACTGAGACATAAAGACCTTGAAATTGACTGAATGGTTCTTCTAGTTCCAATGATGGCTAAAAATGCTAGGCCTTCTACTTTGGTTATACATATTTTGTCTTCACCACAGAAATGTTAGCCCTAGGAAGGTTTATATAAGAAAATGGAAAAGGTTTGCTGTCTAGGTTTCCTGTAAAGGTTTAGACCATTTTTTCAGCACCCTTACCCATCTGTCTTAGACTGGTGGATTGGTTTTAAAGAGGTGCTAGCTTCACAGCCATCCCCATCTGACAACAGGGAAGGTCAATCACCATATCCAACTTCCACGTGAGAGGAAATCAAACCTCTATTGCCTGTTTGAAAATCTCTAAGGATATTTTTAAAGCAGATTTTCCATCTCAGTCTTCCAATCAGAGATCCATTTCCTCCATAGGGATATTACTGTGAATCTGCAAGCACTAACTAGGTTCCCCTTTGAGCCGGCAGTCTAGCAGAATCAAAATTTCTCTCTTGGAAAATGATTTTTGTAGTAGCTGTCACTTCAGCTAGAATGATATCAAAGTTGCAAGTGTTGTCCTGCAGACCTTTCTACCCGATTTTTCATAAGGATAGGGTATCACTGTAACACATATTTTCTTCCTAAAGTAGACTTGGAAGCAAATCTAAACTAGACAGTTAACGTACTAGCATTCTTTCCAAACTTTTCAAACAAAGGGAATGTAGTTTTCATCTGATGTTCATCAACTGAGATTTTACCTGCTTTGCACCAAAGACTTTAGCAAAATGGACAATCTTTTTCTTTCCTTTTCAAAGGCCAAATTCTGTCAAGAGGTTTCTAAAGTGACTTCATCCAGGTGGCTGTCTGCTTTAACTTTGTTTATAAAGAAATGGGACTTGTATTACCTCATAAGCCTAAGGCTCATTCAACTAGAGCAATGGCTACCTCCATTGCTTATTTTTGCTAAGGTACCCATAGATGAGATTTGTCCTTTGGCTACTTTGGCTACCATTCGTACTTTTGTATCACTTTGCTTGCTGGATGTCAGAAGAATACCAGTCCAATGTGAGCCAAAAACCCAGAACACAGTTAAATAAAGTAAAGTAGTCCCAACAGAGGTGAGGAATCCAAAATATAAAGCGCCAACTCAGCAACAGGAATAAATCCAAGTAGGCATTGTAAAATCCAAACTTCTTTAATAACAAAAAAATGTGAGCGCTTTCGCAGTGAAACACTGCTTCCTTGGACGTTGCATGCTGGATGTGCAATCCAGATCCCTTGCATCATTTGGCTCCACCATACTTTGGAACATCATTTTTTGAGACCTCCTAAGGTTTCCAGTAGCTAGGAAATCTGTTCTTTCTGTTGAATCAGATGGAAAACTCAACATCAGATATGAAAGTTATGTATTTACCATAATGCTAGGTCCTTGTTTTCTTATGTCTGGCTCAGCATCCCTTCCCTCCATAGTTGCCCTTGACTGATTGATTGGACCTGTCCAGGCCTTGTTTTGTATTCAGCCTGGAACTGAATCTATGTCCTGTTTCATAGGATAGTAAATCTGCTTTGTTTCTGTTAGGTGAAGTACTGGGCACAAGCAGGCAAACTCAGTCTGACATATTCTTGGGACAAGATGGAATTATGCGCATAAGAGGAGTCTATGCCCAGAATCCAAGACCTTCAAAAAGGTGCCGAGGTAGGATCTGATAAACCCATCTGTTGAGCTGGATGAAACAAGACGACACAGATCTAGCATTATGACAAGTACATGTTTCTGTCTCTTTATTTCTGTAAAAGAAAAAAAACATGATGTATAAAATTAATTTTATATTGTAAAGCAGTTTTGTATAGTGTACAGTTAGGGGAGTTTTAAATATAAAGTGGAAGGGTGTTATAAGTGACTACTGTACATGTTAGATGTTGAAGCAACAAGTACTTTTGTATTAGTTGTAACGTACATGCTTTACCCTGCAACAAGCTAAGAAAGATTGCTCTGAAGCAAGCTAAAGTTAATTTAGTGTGGTCTTGGGTTACTGGGTTTGGGGGGGGGGTAGGGTTATAATGTATGTAGTATTAAAATAGTAATTTCTCTGCTTTAGCAGGAGGATGTCTAGTTTAATATTCTTTGGTTTAAGCTGTAGAATAGAGCTTTTTAAGTAAACAGACTTTGAAAAATAAGACACAATGATAAAAGGCATAGAAATGGTAAATTTCTTGCATCTCCTATTACTGAATTCACATCTTCCATGCTTAGGTTCATAGGTTCATAAGCAGGTACTAGGCTATCGGCCCTGGGGCCTATACAAGCCCAGCCAAAAAGGTACCCTGGCTTTTGCCACCCAAGAAAATTATTTTCCTGTGCCACTGTCGAGTAGAGCCACAGAGGTGATCCCCGGGGTGAATTTCCTATTTTCCCATCCAATCATCAAGATTTTTCTTGAAGAGTGCTAATGAGGAGCTTTGCTTGATTTAGATAAGTAGTTTATTCCAGAGTATGGGAAGTCTCTGGGACAGGAATCTATCCCTCTGGCATGTTCTGTTTATTGTGGTGACAAGGTTTAGGTCCCTAGAGCGTGTAGCTCGGAGGGATTGGGAATTCTTTAAGTGGAGCATGTCCAACAGCTCTGGGTTTGACATAGCTTTGTATGTTAGGCAGAGATCACCTCTGAGTAGGCGATATGCGACAGAGTAAAGCTGGAGTTTTTGAGACTGTCTGCATAGGCATCTGTTTGAGGCCGGTAATCCTCTTTGTGAGGTATTTCTGCGGCCTTTCCAGTTGTTGTAGATGTCTTGTGAGATACATACCAAAAGGGACGTTGTACTCTATAATGGGTCTAATGAGTGATGAGTAGAGGGGAACAATGACCACTTTTTTTCTGGATGAGAAACCTTTTGTGATGAGGTGTGCCACGTAGAAGGATTTCCTGACTACTGTGGCGATGTGATTTATCAAAGGAGAGAGTACTGTCCACCTGTGTCCCAAGGTCTCTTATCACACTTTCAGTGTGAAGTATACTACCGCCTATGTTGTAGTTCATCAGTACAGAGTTTTTACCAAAGGGGATGACAATGCACTTTTTGGCATTGAGCTTGAGGCCATGGCTTTGACACCAGGCATCTGTCTCAGTAGGCCCTTTTGTAGGATGTCCACATCGTTAGGAGCTTCGATTATGGCTTCTAGTTTGCAGTCCTCTGCAAACTTCATTAGCCAAAGACCTTCTGTGTTGGCCTGTACTTCTGAGAAGTAGATACCAAACAGGAGAGGACCCAGGACTGAACCCAGTGGTACTCCACTTGTCACTGGTCTGAAGTCGGATATGGAGTTTGCTACTTTCACAGTGTGGGTTCTGTCAGTGAGCCAGTTGGCAACCCATCTTGGGATTTATACTTAGTTTAGTGAGTTTATCTATAATTCCAGAGTGAGGGATGGTGTCGAAAGCCTTGGCAAGATCTAGATAGGCTGTGTGAACCACCTTACCCTTGTCTACGGCTTTGGTGACTGTTTCAAAGAAGTCTATCAGGTTTAGGAGACATGATCTGCATTTTACAAACCCGAACTGGGTGGGGTCCAGAGTTTTGAGATTACCAATGTCTTTGTTTATAAGTTCCATGATGATACGTTCCATGGCCTTGCAGACCAAGCTCATCAGGTTAATGGGGTGGTAGTTCCCGGGGTCCGTGGTGGCTCCCCCCTTGTGGAGTGGGATAACAGTCGCTGTGCGCCATTCAGCAGGCACAAAGCCTGAGGTGAGGCTATGATTGAACATGGTACTTAGGTGGGGTGCCAGTTCGTTGTGTAGAACACAGCCTGGGATGTTGTCTGGTCCCATGGATGCTGTGTTCTTGGCTTTGGAGAGTGTGGTTTTTACCTGTGCAGCCGTGATTACAGGAACTTTGCATTCTTCCGGTATAGAGATGGGCTCTTTAGCCGGTGAGAGGGGGTTAAAGTTAGCACTGAACCTATCTACCAGGATGTTGGCAATATCATTTGGGTCTGTTTATTTAGTGCCATTGTGCTGCAACTCAGAGCAGATCCGAGTGTTGCCATTGAGATTATTGACATAGCTAAAGAGTGCTTTGTGGTCGTCTGTTAAAATCGGTGGCGATTTTGTTTTCGTAACTAGCTTGGGAGGATTTTATCAGGGATCACAGCTTCTTACTAGGCTGACCAGGGAGCTCCTCCACTCATGGGATTTTACTCTTTTGCAACAGTTTTTTTTCCTTCTGTTGTACAGTTTGTTTATGGCAGGGGACCACCAGATTGGCTTCCTTTTTTTGGGAGGATAGTGTCTTGGTTCCGTTTGGGATAGCACGATCCATGCACTCATGTAAGTGCTTATAAAGTGCAATTGTGTAGGATTCAGTAGTCGTAACTGTGTTGTCCATCTGCATGGGTGTCATGAAGTCCACCACTTCTGTCTTAAGAAGCATGAAGTTGGCTTTGGGAAGCATGAAGTTGGCGTTGCTCATAAGTTTCCTCAAAAATCAACCCTCCTTTGTTATACTTTTTCTTCTGGGTCCCCCAGACACATTTTCACTGTTGTATATCAAATCCCAGTCCCCACCTATGAGTAATATTCCTTGGTGAAAACCGATGGTTTCTCCAAGAATTCTCTTAAGCTCCATTATAGCAGTTTTAGGTGGAATGTAAATACATGCCAGTGTAATCCTCCTCCCTTGCCAGTAGTCCTTAGTACTACAAATCTGCCATTATTATCTTTTTTTATCATCTTCTATCGATATTGGAGCTCCTCTTGAAATTAATATAAGTACTTCTCTTTTCCTTTGTCCCAGATATTCAGCTGAGTAACCATCCTGAAAACCTTTATTTATCAAATTCACATGTTCATTTCTTTCAAAGTACATCTCCTGTAATGTAGCTATTTGCACTCTACATTTTCAATATAGTTCCCTATTCTTTTTTGTATTTATCTGTGAAATCATTGATATTTAAAGACATTACAGAAAGCATTCATTAAATTAAAAAGTGTTAATTCCCACCTTTTGTGTACAACACTTTTTTGTTAAATGTCTAGTTCCATCTTTTGTGTTACATGCATACATTGTTCGGTTGAACTGTTATATAGTTGTTTCTCGTCTTATCCATTTTGAGCCTATGTCACATCTTACAAAACTTTGTTTTATTGTAAGCCTTCAAAAAAAAGCCCTAATACCTCCCTAAACTGTATTAATTTAATACTAACACACAAAACTGTATACACCTTCAAATACTGAAGTTTAACTCTCCTAATAGGAACATATGTCCCAAACTGACAGCCGCACTCACATAATTGAGTTAACCTAAAAGAAAGGTTATTGACGCTGAGACACGTAGTGCAACCTGTGCTGCTAACTGGTCTTGTCTCATCTTTATACCTGTCTCAGCTGAGGGAAACCCCTGAATGCTTTCAGAGAACATTATCTCTTAGCCAGTTTCTCTTTTTTTCACCAGCCAGTCACTCTGCAAATTCTGGTTATCAGGTTGTCTCCATGGAGACATGAGAACCAGACAGTCAATTTCTTTATTAGGTTGTTTCCATGGAGACACGAGGGCCATATACAAAATTGCTACTAGGCATGCATTCATTTACCTGAAAAAAGAATGTAATATTCAATATTCTTTTCATTTGCTTGCTTTCTGTTAAAACTTGTTAGTAAATCAGTCTAAGGTCTTTAATCTAGTCATTTCCCCAGGCAAGAAGGAGAAAAAGCGCATTCATTTTTCTTTTGCCATGCTCTTTCAACCAGGCTTTTTTTTCTTTTACATTGCAGTGTCTACATTTCTTAGGTTCATGGGATGATACTAGGCTATTGGCCTAGAGGCCCTTATAAGCCTAGCCAAGAATTTCACCCCTGTTCCCTCAGTCAGCACCTGTTTCCCCTGTCCAGCAGGGACACAGGTGGGATCCCAGGGTTATATTTTCTGTTTCCCATTCAGTTGTCCAGGATGTTCTTCGTGTTTTACTGTTGCAGTCATTACATTTGGGTAATCTGCTGGCAGGTTGCCCTCAGTCGGCCTGATTAACAAAGTCTTGGGTCCTGCATCGGTTGCTGTCCCTTCTTCCATGACTTCAGGTTGTCAGGGATATAAAACATGCAACCGACGCCATTATGTCAGTCTTTCTTGCCGCACGGTGCCCGAAGCAGAAGCAGTTCGCAAGTGCCGGTCGGCCGACTCCTGAAATTTTCATTTTTGAGTTTCAGATCCAAAGTCTTCAACTAAAAAGCTAAGTACCCCGTTGGGGAAACTTTTTCTTGCTCCTTACCGATGTCAGTAAAAGTTAATAATTGCATTATTTGTGGGAAGCAAATACCTCATAAGGATTTTCATTTGTACTGTATTCCATGCCTAGGCACTGATCACAGCGTGCCTTGCTGTTTTCTTTTTTTAATCAACGCACTATCAAACATTGGTACATTTTTGCTTCTAAATATTTTGGCTCACACTTGAATTATCCAGGAATGTTGTCGCTTAGCAATCCGACTACTGGAATACCTGAAAAACTCAAAGAAAAAGACAGAGGCCATTGAGGTACAAAACTGCCGACGGCACTTCTCCTAAGCCAGTCGCCAGTACTGTGTGAGGCGCTTTCACAGCCCCTGATACCCGCTACTTCTGATTCGCAGGCCTCTACTGAGACCCATTCAGAGTCCGGTATGCCGCGAGATGCTTCAGTTAAGGAACCTGCGGATGTCTCTACTTTGGATGGGTCCGGAGTCGCTGTGCAGGCACCGGCTTCTGAGGGTGTTTTCAGGCCTACAGATTTGTATATTAGACCGACGCCATCTTCAAAACTAAGGCCAAAATCTCAACCTATGCCTAAAACAATGATGCCCTGGGCCACATGTGCAGGCCCCTATGCCTAAAAAACAAATGATCAAAATGGCTGAAGATTTAATTATTCTGATCAGGGGTAGCCAACCCCCCTTCTAAGAGGCATAGGCAAGACACTGATTATAAATTTTCTGAACAGGATTCTATTTCTTCTGACTCTTCTAATGACCAGGAATTGTCTATACCTACTTATGAGGACTCTGATGCAGAAGCTTCCATTCCTTCTGCTTCTCCCCCTGAGGATTTTTCTTTTGGGAAAACTTTACATACCTTAAGGGAACATTTCCACTGGGAAAGTCAGTATTTCTCTGAATCTAAAAAGAGACTTAGGGATTTTCTTCTTCTTCCTCAGCATAGGCCTTTGGCTATACCTTCTGTTCTAGACATTGTTGATGATGTTTTTCAGAATCTAGTATGGCTCCTGATTCTCTGCCTCTGGATCCTTGTAAGCCAGACAGATACTACAGGGTTCCTGACTCCCAAAAATTTATTTTCAAAAATCCTGTTGCAGATCCTGAAACCATTTCTCTAGGTCCTAAGGGCATTAAGGCTTCTACTGCTAAAAATCCTACCCCTTCTGATGGAGATTCCAGAGCGCTGGATAGATGGGGTAAGAAGATTTACACTTCTGCAACCTTGGCAATCAGGGCTTTAAACTGTCAATTTCATATGCTAAAATATCAACAGCATATCATGGGACTGCTTAAACAGAAAATTATGTTTCACTTTAGGCAGTTCAGTCTGTGGGGATGGCGGGGCATTGAAGGAGGCCGGAGGTGAAGCTGGTCTTGGCGGGACTCTTTGCCCCCCGGCGGCCCCGCTTATGCAGTTACTTTCTTGGCGGTCCCTGCCTTGCCCCTGCCCCTCCTCCTCAGGATTCAAGCCAGGTTCAAGCCAGGAACCAGCCCAGGAAGAAAGGACGGAGAGAAAAAGCACCAGAGCGGCGGGCGGGGCCTCAGTTCGGCCCATGGCTAACCATTCTCTCACTCCTCTGGCTCTGGCTGCTGGCTCCTCCTCCTCCCGGTCCCCATGCTTTCACTTTTCACGGAGCCTGAGGATGTGAGGAGCCGAGACTAGCCGAGGCTACTCAGGCCTGTGGTAGCCTGGGGTGAGTCTACTGCACAGCCCTCTCTACTGTGATCTGGACCGGATGATCACGAAGGTTCATCAGGCCCAGATGCAGATGAGTGCAGTGCAGATGCTCCCCTGGGAGTGAGCTCACGACCCCTTTTTGGCCACCCGCTCTTTGCCAGGCCAGCTAGGCCCGGGGGCTCTGGCGGGTAGCCTCGGGAGCCGCCTTGGGTGAGTGGGTCGGCGCCCGACAGTGCCGGGTGCCGGATCCGACCTACCCTCGGTCTGGCCGGATCTCCCGGGGCCTTGCCTTGGCCCGAGCTTGGATCCGAGGGACTCAGTGTGTAGCCGGTGCCCGTCCTTGTCGGGCGCACTGGTCCTCGGATCGAGGGCTCGCCGGCTCGATCCGCTCATTGGATGAAGGGAGCCGACTTCCGGATCCTTATTGTCGAGTGGCTCCCTCGGCCTTCCCTATAGTGGAGGGCTCTGTTGAGAGCTCCGGACCCGCATCGGACCCCTTCGGCCCCGTCGCACTCCATCTCCGCTGAGCCGACTTCCATCACCGGCCACTGGGACAGCCAGCTTCACTGCCCAAGCCTGCCCGCAGTTCTGGACATTGCTGGTGAGGAAGCTCGGGACAGCCACCCGAGGCTTACCACCCGCATTAGGTGTAAAGGAGGCACATAGACTCCCGAGTCTTTGACTTCCCGGGTCTTTGACTGAACCCCTTTGACTTCCCCAGATCACCCACAGGGATGTCTCAGCCGGGAACATCATGGAAAATATTACCGGATCAGAGGTGGGTGGTGCTAAGTCTCTCTTCCTCCGGGCCCAGTCAGTGTTCTTGGAGAGCAAGAGCATTTGCCGATCTACCTCTCTACCTCTTGTCCTTCCTGACCCTTGGTGGACCTTATTACCACCAAGTGACCCAGAACCCAGACACCGCGTGGAGCCAATCCTAAGAGGCCGACAGGATCATAGCCCCCTGCTGGCTATTGCCACTGGAGCAAGGCCCCGTAGATGGCATGTTGTCGGTAGCAGCCACTAGAGGGAACTTCGCCAGGGAGGTCCCTCAGTCCATCCCCGAGCAAGGAGTCTCAGGATGGCCAGTTTGGGAAGCGAATCTTTAGTTCAGCGACACAAATTTATGCACTCCAGAGGTCAATTTCTGACTGTGTGGAAAACAAAGATTTACAGGATTTATTGCATTCAGATGAACAAGTTGGAAAACATACCTTGCAATGTGGTTTTGATTCTTTGGAGGCCTCTTGCAGGGCTGCTGTAACTGGGTCTGTGCTAAGAAGGCATGCTTGGCTGAAAGAGCAAAGTCTTCCTGATCATGTTAAAGCAAAATTGTTGGATGCTCCTTTACAACAGGACCATCTCTTTGGTAATAAGGCTAAAGTTTTAAAAAAGATGGAAGATAAAGCTAAATCTATGCAAACTGTGAAAGATTTCTTACAAGTGCAACCTCCAAGATTTAGTAGGCACTGGCCTACTAAGAACTGGTCCTTTCCAGTTCTTTCTTGAGTCACTCAAGTCAAACCCAGACATTCCCAAGGCTCCAGGTTTCAGTCACAAGGGACTTTCATAACAAAACAATGGGGTGCCTCCTCTTCCAAATCTGGAGACAACAAGACACCCCCCTATGGTAAGCAGTCTCAATGACTTCCCTTTCACTTACCAAGCACTTACCTTTTAGCCACCCCTTTGGGGGAAAAACTGGCTCTTCATGCAAGAAACTGGCAACTTATAACCCAGGACAAATGGGTTTTAAATATAGTATCCCAGGGATACATATTTAATTTCCACACATTGCCAATTCCAAATGGATGGCCAGACCTGCCCCCAAATCAGTGGGCAGAGGCCCAAAAACAAGTACTTTCCCTCATGAGCATGGGGGCTATTCAACCTGTACCAGAAGAGGAAAAGGGACAATGTTTCTATTCAAGACCTTTCCTGGTACCCAGAAAAGACAAATCATGGCGTCCAATTCTGGATTTATCTACTCTAAACACCTTTCTGGATATTCCAAAATTCAAGATGCTGACTTAACCAGTTACTTCCTATGCTAGGCAAAGATGCCTGGTTGGCAACTCTAGATTTAAAAGAGGCTTACCTGCATATCCCAATCAGGGAATCTTGCTGAAGATACCTCCACTTCAAAGCAGGCTACTTGCATTACCAGTTCTCTGCACTGCCCTTTGGCTTATCTATTGCGCCCAGGGTCTTTACAAAGTGCCTGGCTCCAGTAATTGCATTTTGCAGTCAAAGAAATATTGAAATATATGCATACCTGGACGATTGTCTAATTCAGGCAGAAAACAAGGACACTCTTCTAAACCATCTGGCATTTGTAAAAAGGGTTCTAACTTGTCTAGGGTACACTATAAACAAAAAGAAATCACAACTGGTACCCTCTCAAAAAATTGCATTCCTGGGTGCGAGCTTGAATACAACTGCCCAGATGGCTTTCCTTACACCAGAGAAGCAAATTCATTTGGTGACTTACTTCAAATAAGTGGCCACAAAAACTCTGCTTTCTGCAAGGCAAATACTGCCAGCCTTGGGGTTCATGGCCTCCTGCATTCTTCTAATTCCATATGCAAGACTGCATATGAGTAAACTTCAGTGGTACTTAAAAAGTCTGTGGAGTCAGCATTGTCACAGCCTGGAAATGATGATTCCTATCATTCCTTGCCTGCAACTAGAGTTCCTATGGTGGGCAGAGGCCTGCCACCAAAACAAGGGACTGTCATTCACACCACCCCCTGCCGCCCAAACCCTAACTACAGACTCATTAGACTATGCTTGGGGGGCACGTCTGGCAGGGAAGTGCATTCAGGGCAAATGGAGCCCAAATCAAATGCACCTTCATATCAATCAAAAAGAAATGCTAGCCGTACAGAATGCACTGACAGCCTTCAAGTACTACCTTCATTCAGGACAATTAATGATAGACAGACAACACCACGGTTATGTGGTGTATAAACAAGCAGGGGGGTACACACACCTACCCCCTTTGCAGACTAGCCATGGCATTGTGGAACACGGCCTTGACCTATCAAGTACAACTACAAGCTCAATTCCTGCCAGGAAAGCTGAATACTCTGGCAGACGAACTAAGCAGAAATCTCATGGACCCACACGAATGGAAACTGGAACCACGGATTTTCAACACGTTGACACGCAAATGGGGGAGCCCAGACATAGATCTTTTTGCCTCACCCCACAACTATCAGTTGGACAAATTTTGCACAAAAACTCATCACAAAAAAGCCTGGAAAGTGGGTGTTCTATCCTTCAGCTGGAAAAACCTATCAGTGTGTGCCTTTCCCCCCACTGTCTCTGCTCTCCAAAGTTCTACTAAAAGTCAAACAGGACAAACCAAAAATGATTTTGATTGCTCCAGACTGGCCTCGTCGACACTGGTGTACCCACTCCTGCACAGTGTCACACCTTCCACCGTGGCACCTGCCTCAGACATGTTACTTACTGTCTCAGCAGAACAACCAAATTCTGCACACGCAGCTCCAAACTTTGAATCTTGCAGCATGGCTAATCACCTAAATTCACCTTTGGCATCCTTCAGCAAACCTGTGATGGATGTCATTTTGGAGGCAAGAAGGCCTAGTACTAGAAAAACTTATGCTGACAAATGGAAAAGATTCTGTGCCTGGAATCGGTCACAAGGGATAAGCACAACAGTGCCCAATATTCCTCAGATTTTACAGTACTTAACTGAGATACTTCACAAGGGCCTGTCCTTTTCTTCCATAAAAATCCATGCCTCAGCCATTTCAGCTCATTACAACACAGAACCTCCCCTCTTCTCTCATCCTCTGCTAAAGCAGTATCTCAGATGGGCCAAAAACTTAAGACCACCCAGGAGAGCTCCAACACCTGCCTGAGACCTCAATTTTGTATTGGAAAATCTCACTCTCCCTCCTTTCCAGCCAGCTGCTACTGCAGACTTAAAGTTTCTCTCCTGGAAAACAGCTTTCCTTTTAGCAGTCACTTCAGCTGGAAGGATTTCAGAATTACAGGCTCTTATGGCAGTGGAGCCTTTCATCATTTTTCATGCGGACAGGATAATCTCTCAGGACCAATCCATCCTTCATGCCTAAGGTGGTATCCAGTGTGGCTTTTAATCAGACCATTCATTTGCCAACTTTCTTTCCCAATCCACAGAACAAGGGGGAGTGGATTCTGCATTCATTGGATGTACACAGACAACTTAGATTTTACTTAAACAGGACAAAATCTCAAAGAAAATCTGAACAACTGCTGGTGGCATTTGCTGCAGGGGCAGAGGGAAAGGCTATTTCAAAGCAAACTATTTCCAAATGGATAAGCCATTGTATTCGTTTCTGCTATATGCACCATGGAAAAACTATCCCCCAGGGGATCCGATCCCGTTCCACCAGGGCTGCATCTACTTCTACAGCCTTTCGCAGAGGTGTTCCTACCAGAGACATTCTAGAAGCTGCTACCTGGACCTCAGTTCATACGTTCACCAAACATTACCATTTACCACTTTTCTCTAAGTCCAGAGCTGGCTTTGCCCCTGCTGTCCTGCAGAACATTATAGTTGGTCCTAATGCTGTATAATTCCCTCCACCCAATCTACCAAAATGTAATGACTGCAACAGTGAAACACTAAGAACATAGTACAGTTGTGTACACTTACCATAAATGTAGATGTTCGAGTGTATTCACTGTTGCAGTCCTGGTTACCCTCCCTGCAGCCCCCTATTTTTCTCTGGCTATACCTCTACTTTCTTTCACTATACTTAAAAGCCCTTTTGGTGTATTTGCTTTTGGAATTGGAGGTATATTTTTTGTATTTTTTAATTTTATTTGCTCCCCATTTGGGGGGCACCTGACATCTGGGACAAGAAAAATTGATGTAATGGCGTCTGCTGCATGTTTTATACCCCTGGCGACCTGACGACATGGAAGAAGGGACAGCAACCGATGCTGGACCCAAGACTTTGTTAATCAGGCCGACTGAGGGCAACCTGCCAGCAGATTACCCAAATGTAATGACTGCAACAGTGAATACACTCTAACATCTACATTTATGGTATGTGTACATAACTTTACTTTCCTCTTAGAGGGATAGAGAGGCCCTACTTGAAATGGAGAGGGAGTCTGTTCCACAGACGGGGGGGTGTCTTTGGGACACAAATCTATCTCACCAGCAAGTTCTATTAATGTCACAGGTGAGGTTAAGGTCTTGCGTGCGGGTTGCGCAAGTGGAGTTTGTCTTATGAATATGCAGCAAC
Source organism: Protopterus annectens (assembly GCF_019279795.1). Lineage (NCBI taxonomy): Eukaryota > Metazoa > Chordata > Ceratodontiformes > Protopteridae > Protopterus > Protopterus annectens. The sequence goes on from NC_056725.1 coordinate 1,768,904,032, forward strand.
CCCATCAAGGCTGGGTCTGAAATGGCCTTCATAAAATTTTTTCCTTAAAACAGAGCAAGAATAAATAGAGAAGGGAGAAAGAAAGGAACAAAAAGGACAGCAGCACTTATTTACAATCCCTGCTACACTTAAAAATAACAGAATACTTAACTTTATAGCATGCAGAGAAAACCATACAGCACAGAAATAGTACTATTAAGAAAAAATGTTTTATTTACTTAACTTTCTCCCCTCTCTTCTCCTCCCCAAAGCATTTTTCCCAAAACTAATTACATATGAAGTAATGCATATAGTTTAGAGTCCCTGCAAGTCCAACAAATTCTGAAAAAGTCCAGTGTTTCCAGATTTTCTTCTGTCATATTTCCCAAATATAATTAATTATTGCGTTGTAATCCCACATTAGGTTACTGGTTTTATTACTGTTCATCTCCATCTCCCAGATTTTATCTCTACTTCATTTCCAGCATACTCTCGATTCTTCTAGTCGACTTTCGCAGTGCCTTCCTTCTCTCCAACATTTTCCGTTGAAACTGTGGAAAAGGTTTCACAGGTGCAGTCTCTCTCTGGTCTTTATTACTAGAAGAACAAGAAGCAGAATCTCCTAGTTCACAGATCATTTTTTGTTGGACATACTTTTGAATTTCCTCCTTAGCATGTACTACTACAGAAAATGATTTTGTCCCTCCAGGGAAGAATACCTTGAAGATAGCTGGGTACAGTAGTTTGAATCTCACACCTGTGTCTCGACATTCCCTGAATAGTGGAATACATTTGCTCCTGATGTTCTTCGTGTTTCACCATTGCAGTCATCACCTGTAGGTTATCCCTGCTAATGGTTGCCCTCAGCCAGCTCGAATACCAGAGTCAATGCTTTTCTGTATAGGCTGCTGTCACTTGGTGCCTGATGTCAGGTAGTCAATGCTATAAAGGATGGCAGCCGACTCCATTACATCAGTCTTTCTTGCCATGAAGCCCATAACAAAAGCAGTTCGCAAGTGTGCAATTCGGTCACTACCAGAGTTTGAATTATAGCTGAAAACGTCTAACGCTAAGTAGCTCGTTGGGGATCCTTTTTTCTTGCACTAACCGATGTCTGAAAAAGTTAATTGTTTCACCTGTGGAAGGCAAATACCACACTGAGACTTCCATTCATAATGTGTCACTTGTTTAGGCCCAGACCACGATGTCCCCCATTGTTGGTTCTGTGTCCTCTTCCAACGTGAGAACCATTCGTCGTAGAGCTCATATTGTAGCCAGGTATTTTCTTCTTCAGTCTTCGCATTCTGAAATGGTGTCTGTCAGCCAGCCATCTGTAGACTTTCCGAAAAAATGTAAGGATAAAGATAGACCACACAAGGCTAAGCCTGCTGACAACTGTACTGCTAAGCAGGTCGTCAGTTCTCCGGAATTCAGTGAGGCACCTTTGCAGCCCCTGATGCCCGATTTGATAGCTTCACAGGCTTCTACTAAGACCCTTTTGGAGTCAGGTATGCTGCAGAAATCATCATCATCTTCCATGCCTTTGGTTGTGTCTGTGCCTTGGTTAGGTCCAGTGCCGCAACGCAGGCACCAGCTTCCGAGGAGGTTTTCACACTACCAAATCTAGACAAAAAACAGTCTTCTCCAGCTACCATTCCTCTCAGACCGATGGATACTCTTAGGCCTAGAAGCAAGGCCGCTCCTAAGAAAACTACCTCTAGCCACCATATTATTCCTGCTCCACCACCCCAAGCTCAGATTCTTAAAATGGTGGAGGATCTTATCACCCTTATCAGAGGTAGTCAGGCCACACCATCTAAAGGGAAGAGAGACCTTTCTCCTGAAATACTAACAGAACAGAACAGGATTCTGAGGAGTCTGATTATTCAAGATTTTGAAGAGGAACAACCTCTGACTGCTTATGAGAATTCAGATGCAGAGGAATCCATTCCTTCTGCCTCCCCACCAGAAGATCTTTCCTTTGGGGAAACTCTTCACACCGTCAGGGAACATTTCCACTGGCTGGGAATCGCAGGACTTCCCTCAGTCTAAGAAAAGACTAAGAGAGTTTCTAGACCTGCCCCAGCACAAACCCTTGGCCATCCCTCCAATCTTGGATGTGGATGATGATGTCTTCCATGATCCCAGTTTAACTCGTGACGCCCTTCCACCTGCTCCCAGAAAACTTGACAGGTATTACAGAGTAATGGATTTTCACACATACATGTACAGAAATCCTGCTGCAGACCCAGAGGTCATTACATATGGACCAAGAGGAGCTAAGGCTAGCTCTGCAAAGAATCCTATTCCTTCTGACAAGGAATCCAGAGCTCTGGATAGATGGGGTTAAAAAAAGTATACACCTCTGCAACCTTAGCTATCGGAGCACTCAACTGTCAATTCCACATGTTAAAATATCAACAACACACTTTGGAACTATTAAAGCAAAATATTTCAACCTTTCCTGACTGTGCCAATTCGAAAGAGTTAGCAGATTTACTGCACTCTACTTTTCAAGTGGCTAAACACTCATTACACTGTGGATATGATGCCCTAGAAGCCTCAAGCAGGGCAGCAGTGTCAAGGTCTGTTACTAGGAGACGTGCATGATTGAAGGAACAACCTCTCCCTGATCATGTCAAATCTAAATTACTTGATGCCCCCTTGGATAAGGACCACTTGTTTTGGAGTAAAAGCAGAAGAGGTGCTTAAAAAGATGGAAGACAAAGCAAAATCTATGCAAACAGTAAAAGATTTCCTTCCGGTACAACCTCCTAGGTTCAGCAGGAATTTTCCCTCAAAACACTGGTCCTTTCCCGCACCTTGCAGATAGGGGTATGGTAAGCCCCGCAGGGACAGACCACCCTGACTCCTATCCCAGAGACAGCAGAGAACCAAACAGTAGACCACTTCCACTCCAAAGGCAAGGGAGTTTTAAGCCATCCCTTTATGGCAAAAACTCTCAGTGACTTCCCCCCTCCCCACCCTCTTTTCACTCACCAAAAACTAGGAGGAGGGCTCTCCCTCTGCAAAGAAAATTGGCTTTGTTTAACAAAGGACCAATCGGTCTTAAAGATCATTCTTCAGGGATACAAATTCTCCTTCAACAAACTCCCAAATCTAACAGGGTACCCAGACTTATTCCAAATCACTTGGCAGAGGCATTGAAACAAGTCCATACTCTCATATCCCAATAGGCAGTAGATCCTGTCCCCTCAGATGAAAAAGGCAAAGGCTTTTATTCCCGACTATTCCTTGTTTCCAGAAAAGAGGGCACTTGGCACCCCATCCTGGATCTATCCATTCTGAACACCTTCCTGGTGGTCCCCAAATTCAAAATGCTTACTTTGCAGCAGCTGCTGCCTCTGCTGACAAAAATGCCTGGTTAGTTACCCTAGATCTAAAAGATCCCTACCTCCACATCCCCATAAGGGAATCCTGCAGGAAATTATTTTGCTTCAGAGCAGGCTCACAACACTTTCAGTTCTCTGCATTACCCTTTGGCCTATCTACTGCTCCCAGGTAATTCACCAAATGCTTAGCCCCAGCCATAGCCTTTTGCAGACAGAAAAAATATACAAATTTACTCTTATCTGGATGACTGCCTCATTCAGGTAGACTGCAAAGAAAAGTTTTTCAAGGACCTTCTCTTTGTCAAAACCCTCCTAACCTCCTTGGTGTACACCATCAACGAAAAGAAATCAAGCAAACAGCCTCCAGGAGATCATTTTCTTGGGGGCACTGCTGGACACAGCATCCCAAATGTCCTTCCTATCCCCAGAAAAGCAGAGCTTCCTGCCTCTCTATTTTATCCAGCTGGCTTCCAAAGTCACCTTACTGCGAGGACGTACCAGCAAGCCTTGGGGTACATGCCATCTTGTGTCCTAATTCCTCTGGCCAGGCTTCACATGAGAAAACTTCAGTGGTACCTAAAGAACCTTTGGCGTCAGCACTCTCAACCTCTAGAGACCTCTCTCCCTCTGATCCCCCCCTGTATAAGGGCCGAGTTCATCTGGTGGGCAGGGGCCTGTGCCCAGAACAAGGGTCTTTCCTTCACCCTCCGCCCAACCGGGCAGACCATTACCACCAACGCCACAGATGTAGCTTGGAGCTCTCAAGGTGTTTGGGATGCCCAGCACTTTCCCTTGCACATCAACCAGAAGGAAATGATGGCAGTACAAAAGGCTCTGACATCCTTCAAACTCAGTCTCAAGCCAGGGGTTTTCCTTATCAAAACAGACACCACCACAGTAATGTGGTACATCAACAAACAGGGAGGGACCCAATCTTGCCCTCTGTGAAGGCTAGCCATGGACCTCTGGCTGACAGCCTCTTCCATGGGACTACACCTCATAGCCCAATACCTACCAGGGATGAACAACACCCTAGCAGACCACTTAAGCAGAAACTTACTGGACCCCCACGAATGGCAGCTCCACAGAAATTTTTTTTTTAGAAATCACTCTGGCGTGGAGGACTCCGGAGGTGGATCTCTTTGCTTCGCATCTCAACCATCAGCTAAAAAAAAAAAAATTTTGTACCAGGGAGTATTACCACATAGTATGGAAGGTGGATGCTTTCACCTTCCCCTGGAAACACCATCTTTGTGTAAGCATTCCCTCCTCTGCCTCTTATTCCAAAGATACTGATCAAAATAAGGGAGGAGAGACCTAAGGCCATCCTCATTGCTCCGGATTGACCCAGACAACATTGGTACCGTTTAATGCGCAGCCTGGCCTTGCAGCCTCCCAGGCAGCTTCCCCTGATCTCAGACCTCTTAACTCAGGTGGGGGGGATGCTGCACCCAAACTTGCAGACTCTCAATTTATCAGCATGGCTAATATTCTAAAGGCAAACAAGGGGACCCTGTTAAGCAAATAGGTCCTAGACATTATCACAGAGGTCAGAAGGCCCAGCACCAGAAAATCTTACACAGGAAAATGGAAAAGATTCTGCACCTGGAGCCAGTCTAGAGGAGGCAATACCTCACAGCCTTCCATCCCTCTTATCCTGGACTACCTAGTGGAGCTACTTAATAGTGGCCTCTCCTTCTCCTCTGTTAAAATCCACGCCTTCGCCATTTCAGCTCACCTTAATGCAGAACAGCCCCTGTTCTCCCATTCTTTGATTAAACAGTTCCTCAGAGGGGCTTCTGTTATCAGACCTCCAAAAGGCCACCCACTCCAGCCTGGGACCTGAATTAGGTTTTAGAAAAACTAACTTTACCACCCTTCGAACCTGCTGCTTCAGCAGAACTAAGATATCTCTCCTGGAGGACTGTTTTTCTCCTAGCTATCACCTCAGCCTGAAGGGTTTCAGAACTTCAGGTGCTGATGGCCATTGAGCCCTTCATCTTCCATGCAGGCAGGGTCTCCCTGAGGACTAATCCCTCCTTTATGTCCAAGGTGGTATTTAATGTAACTTTCAACCATGCCATGCATCTACCCACCTTCTTTCCTAACCCTCGAAACAAGGGGGGAGAATTCTGCACTCACTAGACATGCACAGACAGCTCATATACTATCTAGACCATGCTAAACCCTTCAGGAAAATAGACTACTTGTCAGCTTTACCCCAGGGGCAGAGGGGGGGTAGCCCATGTCCAAACCATTTCCAAATGGATATCACACTGTATCTGTTTCTGCTACAGATTGCATGGGACCCCCCCCCCCCAAGTCTATTCGAACCCATTCTACTAGGGCAGCCTCCCCTTCCACAACATTCCTCAGAGGAGTTCCCACCAGGGACATCCTGGAAGCTGCCACCTGGACTTCTGTCCATACCTTTACCAAGCATTACCCACCTACCTCTATTTTCTAAGGCTACAGCAAGATTTGCCTCTGCAGTTCTGCAGGACATGCTGACCCATTCCTAGGTGTCTTTCTAATCCTGCCACCCCTCTCCTGAGCTTTGGGAATCCTCCCACAGGTGATGACTGCAACAGTGAGACATGAACATAGTACAGTTGTGTACACTTACCATAAATGTAGTTAGAGCAAGAATAACTGATGTAATGCCATTGGCTGCCTTACTTTATAGCACTGATGACCTGACATCATGCAGCAAGCGACAGCAGCTGACGCAGAAAACCATTGACTCTGGTATTCGGACTGGCTGAGGGTTACCACAGGTGATGACTGCAATAGTGAATACACTCTAACATCTACATTTATGGTAGGTGTTCACAACTGTACTTTCTGCCTGGTGTACAGTGAGTAATCATTCTCCCCAAACACTCTGCTGTTTCCCACTTATAGTATTTTGTCCTTCTGCCACAGTTTTGTTAGAATCACCTCCTCCTGCTGGTAGGATTGCATCTTTACTTTTAAAGGTGTAGGTTGCTTTGTCATAGCTAGGTTTGGAATGTAATCACAATGTGCCCTTTCAGTTAACAATTCTGCTGTGGAATACCAGTCCAGCTGCTTAATTGTGTTTTCATCAAATTAATACAGTCTGTTCCTTTCAACCAGTCTGGTACAGCAGTAAATGTCAGGTTTTTCCCTATGTGCTGTGTCCTCCATTTCTATTATTTTTTGAAATGGTACTTTTTGAGCAGTCTCATTCAGCCAGCTTCTTCTTCATTTCAGCGTCTGATTTTTGCAGCTTTATCACCTCATCGGAGTATCTGTTTAAAGCTTCTTCCCTTTTTCCGTCCTTTTATTTGTCTTGATATACTCCATCAGTGTTTCATTTATTTTAACCAGGTCTGTGTGCAGATGTTCATTGTGCATACAGCTGCAGTCATAACAGATGGGTTATCCTGCCATCAGGCGGGTCCTCGGTCAGCCGAATTCCAAAGTCTAGGTCCAGCGTCGGTTGTCGTCGCTTCTTCCCTGACGTCAGTGTGACAGGGGTATAAAGGAACCAGCCGACGCCATTTTCTTCAGTCTTTCTTGCCGCGCGGTGCCCGAAGCAGAAGCAGTTCGCAAGTGCCGGTCGGCCAGCTCCTGAGATTACGAAAATTTGGAAACCGAAGTCTTCTTGAAAGCTAAGTACCCGGTTGGGGAAACTTTTCTTGCCTCAGACCGATGTCAGACAAAGTTAATAATTGTATTTCTTGTGGGAAGCAAATACCGCATAAGGATTTCCATTCCCTCTGTATACCTTGTTTAGGCCCAGACCACGACGTCGCGGTCTGTCGCTTTTGTGCTACATTCAACAAACGCACCATTAAGCGTCGGGCGGAGTTCGCCCAACATTATTTTGGGAAAGCATTTAATTATATTATGTCGTCGGATACTCCGACTCCAGTTTTGTCTAAAAAATGCAAAGATAAGGACCGACACACGAGGTCCGTGGCCTCTACCGACACCACGCCTAAGCCGACTACACGTGGTCTGGTTCTCTGCGAGTCGCCTACGCAGCCCCTGACTACCGACGACACTTCTTTGGCATTGTCTCCTGTGCCCGAGGTCGCAGGCTCCTCGGCCCACACCCTGGCTACAGATACCGAAGCCATTCTTGGCATTGAAACTCAGAATGTGGACAGGTCCACCTCCACTCAAGGTGTCTTCAGACCTTCCTCTTCTTTCTCCATCAAGGCTTTCACTAAGTCTAAAGCAGCTTTGCACTCTAAGAGACAAGCTACACAGGGCACATCTATACAGGCCCCATGCCTAAGAAACAGATGCTTAAAATGGCTGAGGATTTAATTACTCTTATCAGAGGTTCTCAGCCCCCACCGGACAAAAGGCCCAGAGTGGAGGAAGATTCCCCCTCTTCTGATCAGGGTTCCATTATTTCAGAGCACTCTGATGATCAGAAACATTCTTATTCCCCCTTTGAAGACTCTGATGCGGAGGAGTCCATCCCTTCTGTATCCCCCCCTGAGGATTACTCATTTGGGGAAACTTTGCATACCTTAAGGGAACACTTCCACTGGGAAGGCCAAGATTATTCAGATTCCAAGAAAAGGCTTAGGGAATTTCTCTTGCTACCTCAACACAGGCCTCTGGCTATACCTCCTGTCTTGGACATCCTAGATGATGTTTACTCGGAGGCCTGCCTTAACCCGGACTCCCTACCTCCAGCTCCAGTTAAGCCTGAAAGGTACTACAGGGTTCCTGACTCACACCAATTTCTATACAAAAGCCATGCTGCTGACCCAGAAACCATCTCACAGGGCCCCAAGGGAGTTAAGGCCTCCACTGCTAAAAATCCATTACCTTCCAAGAGAGACTCCAGATCCTTAGGTGGGGGAAAAAGGTATATACCTCGGCTACCTTCGCCATGAGGGCCTTAAACTGTCAGTTCCATATGCTAAAATACCAACAGTTTTTGCTATCACAATTGAAAAGTAAAATGTCACAACCTGAACAACCAGACTTGAAGGAGTTGCAGGATTTGCTGAATAGTGCAGAACAAGTGGGTAAGCATACCTTACAATGTGGTTTTGATGCTCTAGAGGCCTCATGTAGAGCTGCTGTTACAGGATCAGTCATACGTAGGCATGCCTGGCTCAAGGAACAAGCCTTGCCTAATCATGTTAAAGCTAAATTACTGGACGCCCCCTCTTCAAAAGGATGTACTATTTGGTGCTAATGCTGAGGAGGTATTAAGGAAAATGGAGGAAAAGGCTAAATCAATGCAAACTGTGAAAGATTTTCTACAGGTACAACCCCCACGTTTTAGTAGAAATTGGCCTTCCAAAAACTGGTCCTTTCCTGCCATGGACAGACCCCAAAGAGGCAGATACAGGCGCCCGAGGGGCAGAGGACAATCCCAAGGATCGTATAGAGGCAGACAGTGGCAAGCTCCTACACAAAGAGGTGGTGAGGATAACTCGCAATCTTTCAGAAAGCAAACCCAATGACTTTTCCCTTTGCATGCCAAGCAAGTCTCAAATGGCAGCCCCCTTAGGAGGAAAGCTGGCATTATTTTCAAAAAATTGGCATATTGTCACAAAGGACAAATGGATCCTGGACATTATAAACAGAGGCTACAAATTCCATTTTCACACCCTTCCAAAAATGAGAGGCATGCCAAACCTGCCACACAATCAAAGGGCAGAGGCACAAAGGCAAATTACAGATCTCATAAACATGAAAGCTATTCAAGAGGTACCTACGCATGAACAAGGTCAAGGTTTTTATTCCAGGCTATTTCTGGTACCAAGGAAGGGAAAAGATTGGAGACCTATTTTGGACCTATCCATCCTAAACACATTTCTACTGCACCAAAATTCAAGATGCTCACTCTACAGCAACTTCTTCCCATGCTGGGCAAGGAGTCTTGTCTGGTAACATTGGACCTCAAGGAGGCATACCTGCATGTCCCAATCAGACAAAATTGCAGAAGGTACCTCAGATTTCTTGCAGGTTCAACCCATTATCAATTCTCTGCATTGCCCTTTGGCTTATCTACTGCCCAGAGTATTCACGAAATGCCTGGCATCAGTAATTGCCTACTGCAGACTTCAAGGGATACAAATATACCCCTATTTGGACGACTGCCTGATCCAAGCGGACAGCAAGTACATTCTTCTGAAACATCTGGCTTATGTAATAATGTTGTTGAACTCTCTGGGATACACAGTCAACAAAAAGAAATCAAGGCTAATACCCTCTCGGAAGATAATTTTCCTGGGTGCCAATTTGGACACAAACACCCAGATGGCCTACCTCACGCCAGAGAAGCAGGGCAACTAATTCAATACTTCAAAGCACTAGCAAATTGCACCAGGCTGACTGCAAGGAAAATCCTGCAGGCTCTGGGATTCATGGCATCTTGCATCTTACTAATCCCATGTGCAAAGCTGCATATGAGGAAACTACAATGGTACCTGAAAAACATATGGTCTCAACACAGCCACAGTTTGGAAGCAATAATACCACTAATTCCATGTCTGCAAAAGGAATTTCTGTGGTGGGCTCAAGCATGTCAAACAAACACAGGTCTCTCATTCAGCAAGCCTCAAGCAAATCAAGTCATCACAACAGATGCCTCGGACTACGCCTGGGGGGCGCACATGACAGATCGGTGCATTCAGGGCAAATGGTCCCAAAAAGAAAAGCACCTTCACATCAATCTAAAGGAAATGCTAGCAGTAATAAATGCTATAATAGCTTTCAAGGACCTTCTACAACCAGGTCAACTATTGATAAGAAAGGACAACACTACAGTTATGTGGTACATAAACCGGGAGGAACACATTCTTACCCCCTATGCAGACTGGCCATGTCACTTTGGAACATGGCCATGGACTTACAAATGGAACTACAAGCACAGTACTTGCCAGGCAAGGAAAACACGCTGGCAGCCAACCTAAGCAGGAATATGACAGATCCACACGAGTGGAAATTGCATCCAAAAGTTTTTACAGAAATAATCCAAGAATGGGGAAGGCCAGACATATATCTCTTTGCCTCCCACAAAAATCACCAATTGACAAAATTCTGCTCAAGGATTTTCCATCCAAAGGCCTGGAGAGTGGACGCTCTAGTTGGACATCAATGACAGTTTATGCCTTCCCACCCCTTCCTCTGCTGCCCAAAGTCCTATTGAAAACCAGAGCAGACAGACCAAAGATAATTCTAATTGCTCCGGACTGGCCAAGGCAACACTGGTACCCACTCCTGAGGAGCCTGACGCATTCCCCACCATGGACCCTGCCTCTAATGCCTCTTCTTCTGACTCAGCACAGCTTCAAAACTCTTCACAGCCAGCTAAAAACACTCAATCTAGCCACATGGAAGATTCCTTAGCATCACAACAGGCCCTACTCTCCAAGGAGGTGCAGGATGTCATTTTGGAGGCCAGAAGGCCATCAACTAGAAAAGTTTACTGGTTTTGTGTCTGGAATGAGAAAAAGGGCCAGGATCCTGGAAAACTGAATTTACCTCAAATACTACAATATTTGGCTGAGCTGCTAAGCAGTGGACTTTCATTCTCCTCCATCAAAATCCATGCCTCAGCCATTTCTGCAGAATACAACACTGATCCACCTTTATTCTCTCACCCTCTTTTAAGACAGTTCCTCAGAGGGGCTAAGAATCTAAGACCTCCAAGGAAACAACCAATACCTGCTTGGGATCTTAATTTCATTCTGGAAAAATTGACCTTGCCTCCCTTTGAGCCAGCTGCCTCATCATATTTGCAATATTTGTCTTGGAAAACAGCTTTCCTTCTGGCTATCACCTCAGCTCGTAGAGTTTCAGAACTACAGGCTCTCATGGCTGTCCAGCCTTTATCATCATCTTCCATCAGGACAGAGTTTCCTTACGAACCAATCCGTCCTTTATGCCTAAAGTGGTATCCAGGGTAGCTTTAAATCAGGCCATACATTTACCTACTTTTTATCCTAATCCTCAAAACAAAGGGGAGAGATTGCTACATTCCTTGGACATCCACAGACAACTGCGTTATTATTTGGATAGAACAAAGCCTTTCAGGAAATCAGAACAGCTCTTTGTGTCCTATGCTGTAGGAGCTCAAGGAAAGCCAATTTCCAAACAGACAGTCTCAAAATGGATAGCCCACTGCATACGCTTTTGCTATTCCTTTCATGGCAAAACTGTACCTACAGACATTAGAACTCATTCCACCAGGGCCACAGCCACCTCTGCAGCTTTCCTCAGAGGAGTTCCTACAAATATTTTGGAAGCAGCCACTTGGAGTTCTGTGCATACCTTCTCCAAGCACTACAACCTACCATTATACTCCAAATCCAGAGCAGGCTTTGCCACTGCAGTCTTGCAGGGCATTTTGGCTCCTAGTTCCTCCTAGTGCCTACCACCCCTTTCTTAGCTTTGGGATTCTACCCATCTGTTATGACTGCAGCTGTATGCACGATGAACATAGTACAGTTTTGTACCTACCATAAATGTAGATGTTCGAGTGCTAATACAGCTGCAGTCCAGGTTTCCCTCCCTCCTTCCCCTCTTGGAACAGGCTAACACATCCTCATACAACCTGATTGGGGTATTCATTTATGATGTATTTGCTTGCAACTACTGTATTTTGATTATATTGCACTGCATTATTACACAAATTTATGTATTGCCTTCCTTCTGGGGGCACCTGACATCTGGGGCAAGAAAAACTGAAGAAAATGGCGTCGGCTGGTTCCTTTATACCCCTGTCGCACTGACGTCAGGGAAGAAGCGACGACAACCAACGCCGGACCTAGACTTTGGAATTCGGCCGACCGAGGACCCACCTGACTGCAGCAGAACCCATCTGTTATGACTGCAGCTGTATTAGCACTCGAACATCTACATTTATGGTAGGTACAAAACTGTACTTTGTCTTGTATCTCCCTGTAAGTTACAGGAAGTCATGTCTGGAGGTTGCATTGCTTTTTACTGAACAGCTACAGAACTCTCCCTAATAAGTGTTTCCTCCTCATGTTTTGTAGCTCATTTTTCCCTGGTGCTCTGTATTTATAGGTTCATAGGTATGTACTTGGCTATCTGCCCGAAGGCATTTATAAGCCTAGCTGGAATGTGTTGGCTTTCGACGCCCCCTTAGATTAGTTCCCTGTGCCTCTGTCCAGCAGAGCTGTTGAAGTGATCTCTGGGGTAAATTTTCTGTTTCCCATCCACTCGTCAAGGTTTCTCTTGAAGAGGGTTAGCGAGGAGTTCTGCCTAATGTAGATTGGAATCTTGTTCTAGAGCATGGGAAGTCTCTGGGACAGGAATCTATCCCTCCAGCACATTCTATTTATTGTTGTGGTGAGGTTTATTTCCCTGGAGCGTGTGGCTCGAGGGGATATAGTTTTCATTAGGTGGAGCATGTCCAACAATTCTGGGTTGGACATGGCCTTGTATGTCAGGCAGAGATCACCTCTGAGTAGGTGGTATGCAACCGAGTACAGCTGGAGTTTCTTCAGTCGAGCTGCATAGGACATCTGTTTGAGGCCAGTGATCCTCTTGGTGTGAGGTATTTCTGTGGTCTTTCCAGTTGTTGCAGGTGTCTTGTAAGGTACATCCCGAATGGGGCATTGTACTCTATGATGGGTCTGATGAGTGATGCATAGAGGGGCCCAATGACCTCTTTCGATCTGGATGCAAGCTCATTTGTGATTAGGTAGGCCACGTAGAAGGATTTTCTAACCACTTTGGCAATGTGATTATCAAAAGGGAGGTTACTATCTACTTGGGTCCCCAGATCCCTTATTATGTCTTCCGTATTTAGGGGCCTACCACCTATGTGGTAGTTTGTGGGTACTTTGTTTTTTCCAAAGGGGATGACTATGCACTTTTTGGCATTTAGCTTGAGGCCGTTGTTTTGACACCAGGTATTTGTCTCAGTGAGATCCTTTTGGAGGATGTCTGTGTCAACCAGAGAGTCAATTATAGCCCCTAGTTTGCAGTCGTCTACGAACTTGGTCAGCCATAGTCCTCCTGTGCTTGCCTATACCTCTGAGAAGTATATGTTGAACAGGAGGGGTCCTAGGACTGAGCCTTGGGAATGCCACTTGTAACCGGTTTAGAATCAGACTTAGCTCTTGCAACTCTTACCATGTGGGTTCTGTCCGTGGGCCATTTGGCAACCCATCTCGTGATGTAGGGGTTTATGTTCGGGCTGGTGAGCTTGTCTATAATACCCGAGTGGGGAATGGTGTTAAAGGCCTTTGCAAGGTCTAGGTAAGCTGTGTGGACCATCTTTCCCTCGTCGATAGCCTGGGTAACTGTCTCAAAGAAGTCCACCAGGTTTAGGAGGCATGATCTGCCCTTAACAAAGCCAAACTGGGTAGGGTCCAGTGTTTGGAGGTTTCCAGTGTCTCTGTTAATGAGATCTATGATGATGCCGGTATATGTGAGGCAGAGCACCTCGCTGGCCTTGTTCAAGAGAGAAATGATGGATGGGATGGGAGGAATGGATACAGAGATCAGGATACCTCAGTTACACTCTCAACAGAGGCACGCAAAAAATAATGCATAGTTCCCCATACTAAAGGGTGGGCGTAAGCCACAAAACTATGGGCTAGGCTTGTAAATGCCCTCGGGCAGATAGCCTAGTATAAACCTATGAACCTATGCGCTCCATAGCTTTGCAGACCAAGCTAGTCAGGCTTATAGGGCGATAGTTCCCGGGGTCCATTGTGGATCCACCTTTGTGGAGTGGAATAACCATTGCTGTGCGCCACTCTGTGGGCGTGTAGTCTGTGGAGAGGCTGAGCTTAAACAGTGTGTTTAGGTGAGGGGTTAGTTCATCTTTGAGCTCGTGTAGGACGCAGCCTGGGACACCATCCGGTCCCACTGATGCTGTGTTTTTGGCTTTGGAGAGGGTGTTTTAACCTGAGTGTCTATGATTTCAGGGACACTACATTCTTGTGGTATAGTTATGGGCCCTTTTGGGGGTGAGAGGGGGGTGAAGTTTGCGCTGAACCTGTCTGCCAGGATGTTGGCTATATCGGTCGGTTCAGTGTTTTTTGTGCCATTCTGCACTAACTCCGAGCAGATCTGACAATTGCCACTTAGATTCTTGACATAGCTGAAGAATTTCTTGTGGTTATCTTTGGAGTCCATGTCAACTTTTCTTTCGAACCTAACCTTGGATGAATTTATGTGGGAACGTAGTTTCTTGCTGATACTGATCAGGGATGTCTTCCCTTCTTGGGATTTTACTATTTTCTGTACTAATTTCCTCCTCCTGTTGTATAGCTTGTTTATGGCAGGGGTCCACCAGACTGGTCTCCTTTTCTTGGAGGAGTGAGCCTTGGTTTTGTTTGGGATAGCACAATCCATGCATTCTTGTAGGTGCCCATAGAGTGCATTAGTAAAGGATTTTGCAGCTTGGACAGCGTTATCTTTTAGCATGGGGGCTTTGAAACTTCCCGCCTCGGTCTTAAGTAACGTGAAGTTTGTTTTTGAAAAGTTTTTCATGGTGGTTTCTTTGACCGGGGGTGGTGGCAGAATGTGGATATCCAGAGTGATTAGTTTATGGTCAGATCTAACCAGCGAGGGGTTGACCACCAGTGTGGAACACCGGTTGCCCATGTTGGTGATGACCAGGTCCAATATGTTGTCACCTCTGGTGGGGGTGTTGACCAGTTGATCCAGGGCATTTGAGTTTATAAATTCTAGGAAATGTTGGGCAAGGGAGTTTGTACTTGAGTAGTTCTACCAGTTAATGTTTGGGTAATTGAAATCACCCAATAGCGTGTTTGGTAGGACCTTTGTTTCCCAGTGTTTCCAGGAATGTGGAGTGGGGGTCCTGGGACATGGTGGATGATCTGTAGCAAGCTAGAATTTGAATAGCGGTTTTGCCCGTTGTTAGTTGCACGGGGATGATCTCTGAAGCATTGTGCTATGCCACTAACCTGGAGGTGTGGGTATCCTTGATGAATATGGATACTCCCCCACCTTTTGTATTTCGGTCCAGGTTTTGTGGCCAAAATGTATGGTATGAGTTGTAGCCTGGTAGTACTGGGGTGCTCTCTGGAGCCTTAAACCAGGTTTCTGTTACTGCACATATATTGATTTTCTCCATACTGAGGAGTGCCTCGAGTGCGTGCATTTTGAGGTTTAGACTTCTGGCATTGAATAGCATTACCCTCAGTTTTTTGTTAATTGTGCTATTTATTGTGGTGGGTTTGTCTTTTGGGCCTTGCCTAAAAAAGGCACTATGGGTGTGGCAAGAGCCTTGGCCAGTATTCGAAAGCCTAAGGGTGATAGGTGCAAGCAGTCTCTAGCGAAGCAGCGTGGCTTGTCAAACATGTCATCCCAGGCTGACAGACACTGGATCCCCTTTGAATGACACCAGAAGCGTAGCCAATTGTTGAAATTGATATTTTTTTTCTCTATACCGTGGTATCATTCCTGGTGAGGTCAGGATGCTACTCAGGGTCAGGGTCATACCGGCCTGGGCTACATGATCAGAGAGCTCCTCCATGTCTCTTTTTTTATGTAGTCCGGGGAGGTACGCCTCAGGTCATTCACACCAACATGGACAATGACAGAGTCATATTTGTACTTGTTCTGGAGTGACCTGAGTGCTTGTGTTATGTGGCGGATCCTGGCACCCATCAGGCAGCTAACAGTAACCTTCTCCTTGTTCAGCCTAGTGAGTGGACATCAGTGTGCCTGACTATAGAGTCACTTATTAGTGTGTTGGGTATGTTATTTTGCCTTAAGGGCTGTGATTGTGTGTTGCACACTGGTTTTGTGAAGTATGTGTTTCATGGTTTGTGTTGGGGGGGGTGGAGATTGCTTGGATGTCTGCTTTGGAGGTCTCTGTTGCTTTTGCTGATTTTTATTTAGAGCCTTCGAGTATGTTTTTGTGTATTTATGTGTGTTTTTTGCCGGTGCTGGTTTCATAGGTCTGTGTGAGACTGGTGGTGTGATAAAAGTAATTCCCTTCTCCTCTTGCCTGCCTGGTCCAGTCTTGGGTTGAGAGAGCTTAGCCTCCAGTTTGGTTGTATAATTGCATCTCTCGCATGTATTAGTGTTTGGTGGAAGGAGGAGAGGGTTGTCTGTGTACATGAGGCAATTGTAGCATTGCCTCAGAATGCCCAGATTCACCAGTTGGACCGGAGAGTACACCTGAAACTGCCCTTTGGACATGCCTGGATAGGTACAGTGAACGGTTTTACTGATTGGCTGGTAAGGTCAAATAGAGACACTTGTTCTTCTCTACAGTATAGGGGGGGTCTAGTGCTAAGGTTTGTTAGTGCTTGCTATGAGTTTTGAGCAAGTGCCGGTATGCGAAGTGAATGGTTTGAGTGCTTAAGTTGAAAGTTTGTCTAGCTCCAAGCGAAAAATTGAAGAGTAGACTTTGTGGTGCCGGGAATAGTTATACCCTAGCTAACTGGCGCTGCCTGGCCCACAAAACTGTGCAAATGCAGGTTTTATAGCAGGGAAATGAAAGAGAGAGAAATTAGCCCAAAATGGCCAATAAACTACTAATTTCTGGGTTGAAACCACTCCTCCAGGGACAGATAGGCTGCTCAAAGCTCCCTCTCTCACAGTGAACAGAGAAACTTCCTTCTATCCAAGTAAGGTATGGGCAAACACAGAAACTTGTAACACAGCCCTGAATTCAGCACTAACCTCTGAAAACTGGACTATACTAGCTTAGAAAAGTGGGAAAACATTTTTTTTTTTGTTTGTTTTTGTCAGAAAATAAAGCAGATACAATCTTTTTTCCTGGCATCCAGGCAGTACACTTTCTAGCCCATTAACAAAATTTACCCATAAATACTGGCCTTTTCTGCTGAGTTTTTGTTTTCACACTGGGAGAGCGAGAGTTAAGCTGCTGTTCAGTGTGCAGCCATCCTGCAAGTCCAAGTAGCAAATAATCTTGAGAGTTCTGATCACTCTTTGCTGAGAGGAAAGTAAGATTTAAAAGTACAGTGGCAAGCAGTTCAGTGAAAGAGAAGTCTGAAACTGAAAAAAATAAACAGTGGTAGTCTCCCCAACATTCTTAATACTTCATTTTCATAGGTGTGTACTAGGCTAATGGCCATGGAGCCTTAACAAAACTAGCCCATAGATGTGCCCTGGCATCGTGCCGCCCAACGTTAGTTCCCAGTGCCTCTGTCAAGTAGAGCCACTCAACTAATCCCCGAGGTGAACTTTCTATTTCCCATCCACTCATCAAGATTTCTCTTGGAGGGTCAGGAGGTGCTCTGTTTGACATGTATGGGAAGTCTGTTCCAGACCATGGACAGTCTCTGGATTATGAACCTGTCCCTCCAGTATGTTCTGTTGATTGTGGTAATGAGGTTGAGGTCTCTAGATCATGTGATGCGGAAGGATTGGGATTTCATTAGATGTAGCATTTCTGACAGAGCTGGGTCAGACATGGCTTTGTAAGTCAAATGTATTCAAGATAGTGCGCAATTTAGTTCATTTTTAAAAGGCTGTTTGTGTACTTATTCTTGGGGATAAAAGTTAATATTTACTGAAGGTATGCAAGCTGTTTTTACCCATCTTGGGGGGGGGGTAGATATTGAAGAACAGATAGGGATAGCAGTCACTGTGTAAGTGAGAGCACAACCTGCAATATGCACTTTAGCATGGGAAACCTTAATTTTAGATTGGGTAGTTTATGTGCATACAGCTGTTGGTTTGGGGCTACTGCTTGTATTTAGACTGGTAAATTTCATTTGTTGAAAATGTACATAGTTTTGTGTGTACTCAAAGTTAAAAAGGGATGAGGGTTCTGAACATTTTAGTTTTTGTATGCATGCTTTCATTAACTCATTCACTTCGGAGCAGCTCACAAAAAGCTGCCTGTTTAATTCCACCATAGGAACAACAGTGCAGCCTGAGCTCATTTTCAGAAAATCCATTTCTAATACCATACAGAACACAAAATTCATAACTCTTTAACAATAAGAGCTCAACTAAAAATGTAAATGCGAAAGTTGTTCAGCAGAGACTGACCTTTCCAACAGTGTAAATGTTGATAGTGTATATCAGTCATTAAATATTTGGCAAGGAATGCTGTTATTGTGCATATTTATTACCATTTTGGAGCACAATATCTTGGTCAATGTACCATGTAGACCCATACAATTTGTATTTAATTTGTCTGTATGAATGTCATCTTTAAAATGATACCTTAACCATTACTGTGTGATGCTCCTTTACAGAGATATTCACAGAAATATGATTACAATAATATTTCTTAATTGATAAAGCATAATATCTCATCACCTGTAACAGACAGAGAGGGTACATAGTGTAGACGTGCGTCTCAATGCCAGCTTCAAAATGATGCATCATTTGTGTCATCACCATGCTCGCTTGCAAAGATATGGGCATAATATTGAGAAGTATTGGAAATGTATAATTTTCATAATCCTACAAGAATAAACAAACTATGATATCTGTACATGTGTACACTGCACAGACAGCTTTACCATGTTGTAAGGAGTAACTGTCTTCAAAATGAGGTATTACTTGACACACTGGCATGCTCCCTTGCAAAGATATTTACCAAAGTATGAAAAAAGATCATAATTTCCACAACCTTAGTCCGAAAAAAAAACTTTGATATCTGTACATGTGTACAACAGAGAGGCACAGTTCTTTTACCATGTTGGAACAATGAATACTGTCTTCAAAATTAAGGTATTACTTAGCACATTCAGATGCTTCCTTGCAAAGTTATTTACCAAAATATGACAAAAATCATAACTTGCATAACCTAAGTCCGAAAACATACTTTGATATCCGCACATGTGTACAACATACAGGCACAGTTCTTTTACCATGTTGGAACTATCAATAATGTCTTCAAAATGAGGTATTACTTAACACTTTCAGATGCTCCCTTGCAAAGTTATGTACCAAAATTTGAAAAAAAAATCATAATTTCCATAACCTGAGTCCTAAAAAAAACTGATATCTGTACATGTGTACAGCATTCAGACCCAGTTGTTTTACCATGTAGATACACATGATTGTAAATGTACACATTCTTGGTGTCCTTTTTGGTCTTTTCATCCAAACTAAGTAGTTTATCTTATAAAATGATCCTGCATAGCATCATAATTATCTAAAAATTGCTGCTGATAATTTATATTGTGCAGGTGTGTCTTCCATATTTCTGGATTCCAAGATGCTTGTAAATGCACAATCTGAGAGATATCTTCCCCCACAAAACAATTAGTTAGAATTTCAACGTCAGCTGCATTAATAGCTCCAATGCCTGTACCTAGGCTTTTTAGTAGAGTGTCATACCATACCCTTTTATATCAGCACCAGCTTATGTCTGGGAATGTGATCAAGTGTACCACAACCTTTTGATACTGTCTGCCTACCATTTTACAGGTAGAAAGGATTTTAACCAAATGGTCTGTATGAACAGAGGTAGGTTTACCTGTTAATACTGATAGAACATATGCCCAATGTATGCAGCCTGTAATGACTGTGATAGTAGTACATATTACAGAAACTCCAGAAGTAAAATTTAGTTGTAGTTTCATATTATTGGGAGGAATACTAATTCCATGTATACTATGATTACCACACTTCTTTACAGAGGTGAAGATTAGCCGTTGTATTGATGGTGGATATTTTTTGGAATTTTCTCCTTTTTCAAATAAATATAGGAAATTGACAACATTTAATAGAAAGTTTGGAATTAAATTTAAGGGTTACTTTAGGACTATTTGGTCGAATATAATGATGACCCTCAACCATGGGCCAAAAGGTAACATTGCTGGAAATCCTTATGTACCCGAAGATACAAGTAGCATTATATGGACAAATAAAATTGTCTTGTCTTTGTTCACAGAAACGATTTACATTTCAGCCTAGCTCTACAGTATTGTCATTGTTTATTTTCCAAACTTGCATTTTTCTTGTTTGACACCCTACCCCAAGGGCTCCAATGAGTACAATCAGTGCAATAACAAACAAAATCTTTATTATGTACAATAATGTAACCTTTCCACGTAAGTGGCAATAATCTGAAAAGTTGTTTTGATAGATGCTTTTTCAACTGTTTTAGACTTGGCATTTGCCATGAGTGTACAAAAAAACAACAAAGCATGAAGTCACTTAATGACTTTTAACTGATTTCTATGAACAAGAATTATGTTGCTCTTTTTCTTTTCTTTAACTTGGTACACTAGAGGTCCTAACTGAGCAATTACTTTAAAAGGTCCTTGCCAATTACTATCCCATGGACTGTCCATCTGGAACGTTTTGATTAACACCTGTGTCCCAGAGGGAAGGTTTTCTTTTGGCATAACAGGATTCTTTGACCGTAATTTGAATGCTTGCATTTTTGATAGGCTTTGACACAATTCAGAAATATCTTTTAACCATTGTTGATGCTGTGCAATTTTTTTATCAATGGTCTGTTTGTACTAACAGTAGGATCGAATGGCAGTTGTATAGGCATTTTTCTACCTGTCATGACTTTAAAAGGGGAGATCCCTGTTTTACTGTGTGGAGTTGCACTGACACCCAGCAAGATTTCAGGCAGGTCTTTTACCCAGTTTACGCCTTTTTCCAAGCAGGCATTTTAAAGGCGTTCCTTAACAGTATTGTTTATTTTTTCAACTATCCCATTGGACTGGGGATGGTAAGGAACATGAAATCGTTGCTGGATACCAAGTAAATCACACAAAGCTTTTATCGGTTTACTGGCAAATTGTGGCCCGTTATCAGATTCGATAACTTGTGGCCATCCCCAATGACAAAATTTTTTTTTCATAAGGCTTCTGCTATAGCCTTAGCCGTCATTGTTTTTGTAGGAATTGCTTTTACCCATTTTGGAAAAACATCAACTACCACTAGAAGATACCTGTACCCACCTTTAGCTGGGGGTAATGGACCTGCAATATCAATTTGGATGGCATGCCATGGTCCATCTGCTGGAGTTGCCCTTAGTAACTGTGTTTTTTCAATTGAACATTAAACTGCAAACATACTAAGCATTTAGCATGCACTAAATCACACATTTTTTAACTGTGGATGTCAGTACTTGGTTTTCACAATGGGCCATAACTTTTGTGTACCCAAATGTCCAGATACCTGATTATTAAATTTCACTAACTGTCATGCCTGTTGGTGCGGTCTATAAGGAAGTCTAGAACTGTCTTTAAAACAGTTTGCATAATATTGCCCTGGACTTTTTCCTACAAGTGTACATTTTTTTTTTTAACTCTTCACGCAGTCCAAACTTAGTTTGGATCTGCAGCAAATCATATTGCAAATTCTGAACTGAAGATGTTTGTATGGCATGTACTGCAGTGGTTTTATCTGGTACACTGGAAAGGTGTTCTGTAGGATACAATCGCATTTTTTTTTACTGCCTTTTTTGCCATCTTATCAGCATAGTTATTTAACGGAAAATTTTCATTTGTAGCTTTCTAATGAGCTTTTATCTTTAAGATACTGTAGCTACCCACAAGGGACTGACTACGAGCCAAATTCCAAATAGTCTATAACACAGAACCATGCTTGAGTGGTTTGCCCATGTTATCAACAAATCCTCTCCTTGCCCATGTAGACATATGCAGCCGCAGAGAATTAACAATGTATGCACTGTCTTAAAAATTACTTCCAGGTGGAAAATGCTGTAACACATAAAGAACTGCTTTCAGTTCAGCTCACTGAGCAGACATATGTCCCAGTAACAGAATTAGAGTTGGCTGTCCCATAGAAGGGTTTTTTGGTACTACTGCAAATCCAGTCTGATATTGTCCCAAAATCGAGCGCCATCAACAAAGATGGATGGCCTGTCTTCCTGAAAATCAGGAGACAGAATGGGCTTTTCTGGATTTGAAATGTGCCTAATACATTTGTGTCATTTTGCTTCATATTCCATGAAGTTAGATAAGTATTACTTATCTCTTGCCTTTATTGTAACTTGCTTGACACTAAACAATGCCAACCATTTTGCAAACACTGCTTGACTGACATCATCAATCCATTTATTTAGCTGAGTCTCATTTACCAAAGCCTGTACGGCATAATGCAGTGTCTGTACTATAATGTCTTTAGAGAAAGCTGTTAGGTATTTAGTTTGTTTTAAACCCCAGTAAATGGCTAAAAGTTGCTGAATGCATGGGTAGTATCCCCTCTCAACATGTAATTTTTCTACTGAAAAATGTAATGGGGCATAAAGTCCTTTTCATTCGAGAATTAGAGCCCCGAGGCCACTCCTGTAAAAACACAAGAGAGAGTGTGTTGGGTCCAGCTGCTGTCTGCGACACAGAGACGTGTTAGACTTGGAGCTACTAGTTTTGTAGCTTTGGGCAATGCTGCCTTTAAGTCACAAAAAGACTTTTTTTTTTTTTTTTTTGGTTCCCACTCCAGAAAGGATAAGTTTTTCTGGCTAGAAAGCTTGTCATACAGAGGAGCTGCCATGCTGGCATAATTCTCTATTTATTCCTGATTATAATTTATGATACCTAGAAATGTGTGCAAATCCAGAATGGTAACCAGTTTATTCATTTACAAAATTCCCTGCACCCTCTTTGGACTGGACTGGTCTCGCCACTGCTGGGAGTCATTCATTATCAATTCAGAGCACTACCCTTTGGCATCACCACAGCCTCCAGGGTGTTCAAATGCATTGCAGTGATAGCAGTTCATTTCAGATTGCAGACATTCCAAGTGTTTCCATACCTGGACCACTGGTTGATTACCATCCCAACCAGGCATCCACTAATAAGAACACGACATCAGGTACTCTAGACTTGCTCCCATCTTGGGATAACCATAAATTACAGCAAATTTCATTTAGAATCATCTCAGACATTGGAATTCATAGAAGCAAATTTCAGCACTGTATTAGTGACAGCTTGTCTCCCTCTGTCAAGAGTCAGATTTCAGGTCAGAAAAATTATTCACAGTACCACAGTCTCAGCCCGATTAAGTCTGCAAGCCTTGGGTTCAATGTCCGTGGCTATTCCTCTAGCAAGATTTTACATGAGAATTTAGTGGATGTTAGCAACACAATGTCCTTTTCTTCACCAACACGTCAGCCCAAATAAGACTCATTCAGGCATGCAAGAGATACCTTTGGCTGTGTATTTGATCAGGTCAGGGTCTACAAGGCCGTCCTTTCATTCTTTATCAGCTCAAGGCCATAGTCACTACGGGCGCATCCCAGATTGGGGGGGGGGGTACTTCCTGGAGAAAACAGTCCAAGGGCACTTGGACTTCCAAAGAGGCCAACATGCATATCGAAATCCTGGAAATGAGAGCAGTGCTCTTAGTGTTGCAGGCCTTCCAAGACTCTCTCCCTTTC
Organism: Protopterus annectens; assembly: GCF_019279795.1. Taxonomy (NCBI): domain Eukaryota; kingdom Metazoa; phylum Chordata; order Ceratodontiformes; family Protopteridae; genus Protopterus; species Protopterus annectens. The sequence continues at coordinate 1,768,927,672 of NC_056725.1, forward strand.
GGGACAGTTGTGATTCAGACACAGTATGTCAGTAATTTGTTACATCAACAAACAAGGAGGAACCAGGCCTTACCCGGTGTCAGGAAGCCCTCAGAGTGTGGCAGTGGGAAATCTCATCCATCTGTTTTCTGATAGCCATGCACATTTTGGGGAAGTCCAGCGTGACAGCAGGCAAATTGTTCAGTCCATGGTAGCGTCTCATGAGTGGTCTCTCAACATGAAGGTGGCAGAAATTATTTTTCTTCACTTGAGCTGGCCTTTCTGCAGTCTGTTTGCATCTCCCATGAACAAGTGCAACAGCTTCTTTGCCCTAATCACCCACCAGGGAAATCACTGAGAGACTCTCTGCTACACGATTGGCCCCCCATTCTCCTCTGTGTGTATCCCCCAACTCCTTTGATTCCCAAGTTCTTGCAGAAAACTTTCCATTTGAAGCAAAGTCATCCTCATTGCACCTTACTGACTTTGACAGATTTGGTTCCCCTTTGTTTGGTCTCATCTAGTGTATCCAACATGGATTCTGGATCAGATTTCAGACCTCCTATCTCACCCGACAGACTTGATTCACCCAGATATCTCAAACCTAAAGCTGATAGTGTGGATGTAATGTGATCCTATCTCGCCTACATTCTCTACAGATGGGTTCGGAGCCGATCCTCGGCTCCGACTCGGCCGCTATACAATAGAACGCAGTCTCTTATTGGCTGAGTTACCTCGTATCCCAGGATGCACCACTACTGCTTCCCCAGATCTTGTTTGCCGCTTCTGAAGCATAGACGTGGTCTCGGACTTGGCTGAGCTAAGTGCCTCTTAGTCAAATTTTTTTCTGTATAGTTTTTTGCTAAAACTTGCCCAAAAAGCTGTTTTAACAGCTACTTATTGTTGTGTGACTGTGTATTTGATATTTTTGTGGTAAAATTGTGTTTTTTGTGTACTTAAGCGGTCCCGTTTAAGTTAGAGTGGCCTTGCCCTATCCTAGGCGTTTTAGTTAGAGTCTAGGCTGTCTTGTGTAGTTTTTCGTAGTTAGTGTGTTTGTAGTTAGGTATAGCCATGTCGAAGGAACATAGACCATCAGGGTTTAAAAAATGTTCGAAATGTAATTATAAAATGTCCATTACGGACGACCATTTATTATGTGTCTACTGTTTGGGCCCGAAGCACCTCCAAGAATCCTGTAGCGTTTGCCACGCTTTTTCCTCTCGCGTCCTCCAAGAGAGGAAAAATAAGTTAATTTTGAAAGGGCTTATTACCCCTTCCTTTGAGGAAGCCCTATCTTCTTCTTCACCTTCGAGGAAGAAAAAGTCTTTGGCTCCGACCAGCCCGTCGGATCCAGCAGCTAAAAAGTCGCGGCAGGCTTCTCCGTCGGCTCCACGGACTTCGGGCGAGGCGGAGCGGTCTGCCTCGATGTCTCCAGCCTCGACTCCTCTGGCTTGAGTCGAGGCTCGGGCATCGAGGCGAATCATCTCCATCGGCTCCACTGCCTTGGAGCCGATGGGGTTGCCCGCTCAGACTCTTTCCCTTCGGTGCGAAGTCCACATCGGCTCGAGGAAATTGCAGTGTAGTGGAATCTCCCTCGGCCCGATACTTCGAACCCATACGGAGCGGTCCCCAGTCTTCGGGCGGTGGAGAAGTCGACTCGGACCGGTCGGTCTCTTCTCGATGCGTCGAGGATGTCCGATTCGGATTTAGACAGGGTGCTTCAAAGGCTTTTTCAGTCTCCGGTCTTTGCAAAGTTGATCTCGGCTCCAGAGCCAATTTCCCATCCTGTTAATCTCGATTCCTCCTCCAACAGCTTTGGCGCCGTTGGAGTCGGTGTTGGTGGAGCTGGTGGAGGTTGTCGGGTCGGTTCCGACCCTAACTCCAACCCCGTCCTTTGGGTCGGGTTTGGCTGGACCTCCTCTGTCGGCCCCGGGGGGGGGGACTGTTCGGGACCGATCCTTTCGGTTCCGAGCCTCCCTCTCGGTGCGTCGGCTGCGGGGGTTCCGACTGCTGTTGTGGCCTCGGGGGTTGAACCATCCCAGGACTCTGGGGGTCCCGCCTTCGAGGCCATGAGGAGTGCCTTGGCCAAATCCTCTGTGGCCACTTCTACCATCTCACCACCACCTTCCCTTGGCATGGAGACTGGCGCCTTTGCAATCCCCCTGTCTCACGACAGCGGAGCCCCTGGGCCTGAGGTTACCCCCATTGGGGGTTCCCTTCCTCCTGGAGGTCCCTCCAAAATGCTTTCGGAGGAATTTCCGAGGAAGAAACAGTGTAAGAGGAAGCACGTCGACTCCCCTGATGAGTCTCTCACGTTGGATACCGACCTCGATGATGCTGAAGGGTCCCCCAAGTCGTCCTCGGATGATGTGTCCTTTGCGGACATCTTGGAAATCCTTAAGCAATGAGGCGACTGGCAGTCCAAACCCCCTTCTGCTGAGGAGTCGGTTTTCCTCAAGGCCTTCGGGGCTCAGCCCTCCGCCTCCTGGGTGTCTCCGCCCTTCGATGAGCTTCTGGATTTGTTCTCTCGAAGGCGTGGGAACACCAGTTCTGTTGAACCGGTGCCAGCTCGCCCCAATAAATTCCTTTCGGCTCCCCCGGATAAGGACTTTCTCTCAAGGCGTGGCTGTAGATGCCATGGTGGTGGCATCTGCCACCCAGCAAGATGTGGCAGAGGCTTCAACGTCCGTCCATCCTCCTAATAAGGAGTCTAGGAGCATGGATCAGTGCAGGCGTACCCTTTCTTCAGCGACCTTTACATTAAGGTCTCTGAACTACTTGACTCATTTCATGAGACTGCAGAGGGATCTGGTCAAGGAGCTTTCGGATACCCTCTCTGGTAACTTACCTGAGCAGTTGGCCCAGACGGTTAACTCCCAGTTGGCTACCCTGTCCTCGTTATCCAACTCGGCCATGAGGCTCATTTCTTATGCAGCGAAGGGCGAGCAGAGCGGGAACAGGTGTTGCTCTCGGAGACAAGCCTGGCTACGCCTGTGTCACTTTGCGGAGGCCTTTAAGTCTTCCTTTGCCGGCCTTTGATGGGTCCTCACTGTTTGGACCCAAGGTAAAGGACACTTTGACTCGCTGCGAACAGGAGGGTAAGACTTTAACTGCCGTAGGGCCGGTTTTCCACTCCCTTCAGACCTTATCCCAAGGCTCGAAGAGGAGGAAAATGTGGTTCCGTAAGTCTCAAAAGCCTTACTCGTCACAGCAGGCGATTCCCCTTCTAGAGGCAGAGGAGGAAATTTTTCAGGTGAGGCGCCCGTCCCAGAGGCGGAGGCCCCGCAACACTGGAGACCACGAGTCCTTTCGTGGCTCCTCCTCCTTCCAGCATCCCTGAAGGAGTACCCGACTGTGCAGCTCCGGAGCCAGTCGGGGGTCGTTTTTCGAGACACCTAAAGGCCTGGGAAAATATCAGTCAGGACCAATGGGTGCTTCGAATCATCGCTGGAGGTTACACCATTCCCTTTTCTCAACCCCCCCCCCACCAGTCCAAAGAATCCCGGACCCGCCACCCAGTCAACGGGATCATGCAGCCAGCGAAATATCGAAGCTGCTTCAAAAAGGGGTCATCCAACCTGTCCCCGCAGACCAGGCCGGATCAGGGACTTACTCAAGATTCTTTTTGGTACCAAAAAAGACCGGGGACTTGAGGCCCATTTTGGATCTCAGCAAATTAAACCGATTTGTGAAAAAGTCCAAATTCCGGATGGTCACCTTGCAATCCATTCTCCCACTTTTGGAGTAAGGTGTTTGGATGTGCTCCATATATCTCAAAGACGCCTACTATCACATTCTGATAAATCAGGCATCGAGGAGACACTTACGCTTCAGCCTAGGAGACAGTCATTTCCAGTTCCGAGCACTGCCCTTTGGTCTCACCACAGCCCCCAGGGTGTTCACCAAATGTTTGGCGGTGGTGACTGCTCACCTGAGAAGTCTAGGATTCCAGGTGTTTCCATACCTAGACGACTGGCTCCTAACTGCTACCTCCAGGCATCTACTCTTGGAAACTCTAGCAGTCACTATCACTCTAGGCATCTCCTTAGGAATCACCTTCAATTGGTCAAAATCTGTATTGCTGATATCTCAGCGTATTCTGTTTATTGGTGCAGAAATAGACTCAAGGCAGATGCGAGTCTATCTTCCTGCGGAAAGGATAGCAACGCTGCAGTTTCAGGTTCAGGCATTACTCCTCAGGCGTGCTCCAGCGAGAATGGTCCTGCAGCTGTTGGGTTCCATGGCAGCCACCATTCTTCTGGTCCCCTTGGCAAGGTTGCATGAGGATACTCCAGTGGCTCCTATCAGTCCAGTGGTCTTATCAAGACCTTCCCTCAGTCACCACATATTGATCACAGAGGCGTGCAAACAGGATCTTCGTTGGTGGCTTCTTTCCTCCAACCTGAATCTAGGGCGACCCTTTCCCCATTCCCTCGCCACGTTGACTACGGACGCCTCCCAGACAGGGTGGGGGACATTATCTGGACAGGTCGGTCCAAGGCACGTGGCACCGATGAGAGTCTTCTCCACATCAATATCCTGGAAATGAGGCGGTGCTTTTAGCGTTGCAAGCACTGCGATCACCTCCCCAGTGCGATTGCCATTCAGTCCGACAACATGTCGGTAGTCTGGTAACAAGCAAGGAGGGACCAGGTCTTACCCCTTTGCAGAGAGGCCATGAAGGTATGGAATTGGGCGATTGCTACCAAGCGTTTCTAGTGGCGCACATTCGGGAGATCCAGCGTGATAGCCGACAGACTGAGCAGAACTATTCTCTCCCCTCACGGGTGGTCCTTGAACGACAGAGTGGTAGCACAGATTTTGACGAGATGGGGAGTTCCTTGTTGCAATCTCTTCAAGTCCCTCAACGAAATGCCAGCAGTTCTTCACTCTCCCCAGTTCCGGGAGATCCCAAGGCGCTCTAGTCCACGTTTGGCCCCTCGGTCTGCTATACGCCTTTCCACCGGTTCCCCTTCTCCCCAAGGTGATTCAGAAGGCAATTCGCTTGGGACGCAAAATGATACTAATCGCCCCATACTGGCCTCGTCAGGTCTGGTTCCCTTTTCTTCACAAATATGCATTGGAGGGTCCCTGGTTCCTGGACCAAGTTCTGGACCTCTTGACGCATCAGTCAGGACAGCTCCATCAGTCCCTCCATTCATTGAAGTTAGCAGCTTGGCTACTCCTCTTCCAACCATAGTTAGGAACCATTCTTTCGCCCCTGAAGTCATGCATATTTTGTCTTGACCCACAAGACTTCTACTAAAAGATGTATAGCAATAAATGGAAGAGGTTTGCTATTTGGGCCCAACTCCGAGGATTAGACCCTATGACAGCCTCGGTGTCAGAGGTACTGAAGTTTTTAGCTTCCCTGTTCAACCAAGGTTGTTCGGTGTCTACCATCAAAGTTCAATTGGCTGCTATTTCCAATTTTCATGAGAGCGTAGAACCACCTTTAATGAGCAACAAGTTGTGCAAAGCTTTTATTAAAGGAGCTTGGCTTCTACGGCCCCCTATATCTCAACCTTCACCAGCCTGGGACCTTAACGTGGTGTTAGGTGCATTAACCTCATCTCCCTTTGAGCCGGCAGCAACCTGCAATTTAAAATTTCTTTCTTGGAAGACTGCTCTTCTAGTTGCTATTACATCAGCCAGGTGAGTTTCAGAACTTCAAGCCCTGTGTGTCAAACCACCATACCTGGTATTTCACAAGGATAGAGTATCTCTTAGACCAAACCCATCCTTTATACCAAAGGTTTGTTCTAACTTTTGTTTGCAACAATCACTGGAACTACCGGTCTTTTTCCCTAAGTATTCAAACAGAGCCGAATATACTTTTCACAGCTTGGACGTACACAGACAATTACGTTTCTATTTGGATAGGACATACCAAGCACGAAAATCAGATCAACTGTTTGTGTCCTTTTCGGATAGTAAATTAGGCAAAGCCGTCACAAAAGTCACTATTGCCAAGTGGATCAGAGACTGTATCAGTCATATTTATCTCATTTCAAATAAGGAGCTTATAGTTCCAGTGAAAGCTCATTCTACTAGGGCTATGGCCACTTCGGCAGCCTTTTATTCCAAGCTCTCTATTAGTGACATTTGTGCGGCTGCTCGTGGTCTTCTCCACACACCTTTATTTCTCACTACAAATTGGATGTGGCATCTAGGGGTCGAGCTTCCTTGGTTCCCCGGTTCTCAGGAGTGTTTTCCCGTGAGCCACCCAGGAATTAGGTGCTAGGGGCGCTGTCCCCTCTTTAGAGAATGTAGGCGAGATAGGATCACATTACATCTTATAGTTATGTACTTACCATAACTTTAGATGTATGGGAACCAACTCGCCTACATTCTAATAACCACCCTCCTTCCCCTGCTCGTAGACCAGAAGAGACAGACGATCGAGAATTGAACTTCTTTCCTCTCTTGAAAGACCTGGGAATGTTATAACAATAGTCTATTTCTGTGTGCATGTGTGCGGACAAACAAGATCTGGGGAAGCAGTAGTGGTGCATCCTGGGATACGAGGTAACTAAGCCAATAAGAGACTGCATTCTATTGTATAGCGGCCGAGTCGGAGCCGAGGATCGACTCCGAACCCATCTGTAGAGAATGTAGGCGAGATGGATCCCATACATCTAAAGTTATGGTAAGTACATAACTAAAAGATGTCCTTCAAGGATGCATCTGCAGTCATAACAAATGGGTTGTCCTGTCGTCAGGCAGCCCTTCGGTCGGATTCCAAAGTCTGGGTCCGGCCGGCTGATGTCGCACTTCACCCGGCGTCATCTCTGCTGGTCTTGGTATAAAGGCATCAGCCGGCGCCATTTTCCTCAGTCTTTCTTGCCGCAGCTCAAGCAGAAGCTGTTGCAAGTGCCGGTCGGTCAGATCCAGAGATTACTACTACGAATACTACTTGAAGACTTCTAAAAGCTAAGTACCCCATTGGGGACTCTTTCTTGCCTCAGCCGATGTCAGAAAAAGTCAATAACTGTTTAACTTGTGGGAAACAAATACCTCATAAAGATTTCCACTCTTACTGCCTGCCTTGCTTAGGCCCAGACCACGACGTTAGAAGCCTGTTCGGCCTGTGCTTCCTTCAACCGAGCGCTTAGGCGTCGGTCGGAGTTGCTGAACAGTTTTCGGCTCAGATTTTGCGTACATTATGCCGTCGGATCCTCCGACTACCCAAATGTTAAAAAGCGAAAAAAGACCGACACTCGCGGTCCGCGGTTTCGGCCGAAACCACAGTTAAGCAGGCCGCGAGTGTCTCGGTTTCGGCCGAAACCGAGAAAACCGGTCAATCTTCAGCCGAATCCATGACTACTACTGAGGCTCCTGCTACCTTAGTTGAATCGGCCTCAGAAGTTTTGCCTACTACTGTGGTTCCTAGTGATTTATCAGACACCATTCCTGTGGATGTCTCTACCCCAGCACGTGGTGCTGCTAGGCCTCCTGCAGCCATGTCTATTAAGGCCTTTGCCAGGGCTAAAGCAGCCAAAACTGTTAGATCAGTGCCTGTTAAGCCCACCTCACACAGGCCCACTTCTAGTTCACAAATGCTTACTCTGGCAGAGGATTTAATATCCTTAATTAGGGGATCCCAATCTCACCCAGACAGGGCCTCTCAGCCACCAGAAGAGAGACCTAGAGCAGAGCCCCCCGAGCCAGTGTCCTCTGATGATTCTTCAGATGACTCAGACATAACAGATCAGCCAGAGGCTCCTTTTTCTACTTATGAAGATTCCGATGCTGAGGAATCCATTCCATCTGCCTCTCCACCAGAGGAATTTTCCTTTGGGGAAACCTTACATGCCATGAGAGAACAATTCCAATGGCAGGGACAAGATTTCTCAGATTCCAGAAAAAGGCTTAGGACATTTCTGCACTTACCACAACATAGGCCCTTAGCTATACCTCCAGTACTGCCTGTTGTGGATGATGCATTTAATGATGTTTGCACTGCTCCTGATACTTTACCTCCAGCCCCTGCCAAACCAGATAGATTTTACAGGGTGCCAGACACTCATCACCACTTATACAAGGCCCCACTTGCAGATCCTGCGACTACATCCCAGGGGCCTAAGGCAGTAGCCTCGACCTCAGCAAAAAACCCTATTCCTTCTGAAAGGGAATCCAGGTCCTTAGAGATGGGGAAAAAGTTTACACCTCTGCTACTCTCTCAGCTAGAGCTTTAAACTGTCAGTTTCATATGATCCAATACCAAGAGTTTATGCTTGATCAGTTAACTAAGAAGCTGTCCACTGATGACTCCTTAGACAAGAAATATGTTTTAGAAATGGTGAATAACATTCAGCAGGTTAGTAACCATTCTTTAAAAGTGGCTATGATGCACTGGAGGCTTCATTTAGATCAGCCATGACTGGCACAGTGATAAGAAGGCATGCATGGTTGAAAGAACAGGTCTTGCGGATCATGTTAAAGCAAAGCTGTTAGATGCTCCTATGGATAAGGCCAGTCTATTTGGTACACCTGCTCAGCAAGTAATGAAGAAAATGGAAGAGAAGGCAAAATCTGTACAAACAGTTAAGGATTTCTTACAGGTTCAGCCCCAAGGTTTAGCAGGAACTGGCCTGCCAAAATTGGTCCTTTCCAGACTCCTCAAAATCTCAGAGGCAGGAATAGGCGCTCTAGAGGCAGAAATCAATCCAGAGGAGGTGCCTACAGAGGGCGACAGTGGCAAGGCAATAACCGAGGCACAGACACAACCACTGCCACTGCAACAGGACAATCACAGTGACTTGGCTCTGACACCGCCTACCAGGGAGCAAATAACAGCACCTTTAGGCGGAAAGTTAGCCTTATTTTGAAAAATTGGCACTATATCACAAAAGACAAGTGGATTTTGCAAACCATAGACCAAGGCTACAGGTTCCACTTCCACACCTTACCAGTAAAAGAGGAATGCCAAACCTACCTCCAAATCAAAAAACAGAAGCTCTAAAGCAGATAGCGCAATTAACAAAGATAAGAGCTGTGGAAAGAGTACCAATAACAGAACAGGGCAAAGGATTCTACTCCAGACTCTTCCTAGTACCAAGAAAGAAAAGTTGGAGACCTATTCTCGACCTGTCCGCCTTAAACACATACATCATTGTCCCAAAATTCAAAATGCTGACCCTACAGCAAATTCTTCCCATGCTGGGCAAGGAGTGTTGGCTGGTAACTCTAGATCTCAAGGAGGCATACCTGCACGTCTCCATACGACCAAATTGCAGAAGATACCTCAGATTTCTTGCAGGATCAGAGCATTATCAATTCTCAGCATTGCCCTTTGGCTTATCTACTGCCCAGAGTATTCACAAAATGCCTGGCATCAGTAATCGCTCACTGCAGGCTACAGGGAATCCAAATTTATCCATACCTGGACGACTGCCTGTTACAAGCGGACAACAAAAGCAAGCTGACAACAGATTTACAAAGTGTCATTTGCTTACTACAAGCCCTGGGATACACAGTCAATTTACAAAAGTCAAGACTGATACCATCCCAAACAAGAACATTCTTGGGTGCGGAATTAGACACAGCAAAACAAATGGCATTCCTAACTGCAGAAAAACAAAAAACAACTCCCTCTTTACTTCTTGGCATTAACAAAGCAGAACAAACTAACAGCAAGAAAAGTACTGCAGGCCTTGGGCTTCATGGCATCATGCATAATCTTGGTCCCACATGCCAGACTGCATATGAGAAAGCTACAGTGGTACCTAAAGAATTTATGGTCTCAACACAGGCACAGCTTAGAAACCGAAATCCCACTAATCCCATGCCTGAAACAGGAGTTCCTATGGTGGGCTCAAGCATGCCAGTCAAACCCAGGCTTGCCCTTCCACAACTCTCAAGCAAGCCAAACCATCACAACGCCTCAGACCTAGGCTGGGGGCACATGTTGGACAAATGCATACAAGGATTGTGGACTCCAGACCAGCTGCACCTGCACATAAACCAAAAAGAAATGCTGGCAGTAAAACTAGCAATCCAGAAATTCAGACCATTCCTCAAAGAAGGCCATTTAATGATAAGGACAGACAACACCACAGTCATGTGGTACATCAACAAACAGGGAGGTACTCATTCATACCCCTATGCAGAATAACTCTGGACCTTTGGAATATGGCTCTGAGCTACAACATCCAGTTACAGGCAATATTTGTGCGGAAAAGAAAACACCCTAGCAGACATGTTAAGCAGAACCACCTCGGATGCTCACGAATGGATGCTACACCGGACATCTTCAAGGCCATCACAAAGAAATGGGAATGCCACAAATAGACCTATACGCATCCCCACTCAATCACCAGCTCAAAAAATTCTGCACAAGGACATACCACCCACTTGCATGGAAGGTGGACTCTCTGTCCTTCAGTTGGAAAGGCCTGACAGCATATGCATATCCACCTCTTCCTTTGATGCACAAGGTACTACTGAAAATCAAAGAGGAACGACCAAGGATAATCCTGATAGCTCCGAATTGGCCAAGACAACACTGGTATCCATTGCTGAGGAGCATGTCTCAGGGGAGAATGTGGTCAATATCCCTGATACCTTTGATGTTAACTCAGAACAACTACAACATCATGCACCCAAACCTAAAAACCTTGCAACTGACTGCCTGGAACATCACATAGCAGCAACTAACCCAGACCTATCCCAAAGGGTTAAAGACATTATCCTTGAAGCCCAGACCTTCAACCAGAAGGAACTATGCAGGAAATGGAAAAGATTTGTCATTTGGAGTACTGAAAGAGGAAAAGATGTGTCGAACATAGATATTGCTAACATCCTGGAGTACTTGGCAGAGCTTCTACATACAGGCCTGTCCTATTCCTCCATCAAGATACATGCATCAGCTATTTCAGCAGAATACAGCTTGATCCACCTGTCTTTTCATCCTGTACTCAGGCAGTTCCTCAGAGGGATCAAGAATGTAAAACCTCCTAGGAAACCACCATTACCAGCATGGGACTTGAACTTTGTGCTAGAAAAATTGACACTCCCTCCATTTGAACCAGCAGCAACAGCAGATCTTCAACACCTATCATGGAAAACTGCTTTCCTACTGGCAATTACTTCAGCAAGGAGGGTTTGGAACTACAGGCCTTAATGGCAGTACAACCCTTCCTAATCTTCCATCAAGATAGGGTGTCCATGAGAACTAATCCTACATTTATGCCTAAGGTGGTATCCAGGTGGCTTTAAACCAGGCAATCCACCTACCTACCTTCTTTCCCAATCCACAAAACGGGGGAAAGACTGCTGCATACCTTGGATGTACATAGACAGTTACGCTACTACCTGGACAGAACCAAAGGTAACAGAAAAACTGACCAGCTTTTAGTAGCCTATGCAACAGGAAGGGAAGGAAAAGCAATTTCCAAACAGACAATCTCCAAATGGATAGGAAATTGCATAAGATTCTGTTACTCCTACCACGGAAAACCAATTCCACAGAACATAAGACCTCATCCTACAAGGGCTACAGCCACTACCACAGCTTTCTTACGAGTGGCAACTAAGGACATTATTGAGGCGGCTACTTGGACCTCCGTGCATACATTTGCCAAGCATTATAATTTACCTCTATACTCTAGATCCCGAGCAGGGTTTGCCACTGCTGTACTGCAAGGGATCCTAACTACACCATAATTCTTCTTCCTCCTCCCTAGTTTGGCTATGGTATTCTACCCATTTGTTATGACTGCAGATGCATCCTTGAAGGACATAGTACAGTTTTGTACCTACCATAAATGTAGATGTCCGAACAGGATAGCATCTGCAGTCAAGATTACCCACCCTCCTTCCCCTCTGTGGTACTCCTAGGGTATTTACCCTCCTAATAGCTAGCTGGGGAGTCTCTTCTGGTGTATTTGTTTGTATATATGTACATACATTATTATTTTTTGTGTTTCCCTTCTTCCTTTTGCAAACATTGGCATTTATCCAAAATTTTAGCTTACCAAGAGGGCAACTGGCATCTGGGGCAAGAAACACTGAGGAAAATGGCGTCGGCTGATGCCTTTATACCCGAAGACCAGCAGAGATGACGTCGGGTGAAGTGCGACATCAGCCGAAGCCGGACCCAGACTTTGGAATCCGGCCGACCGAAGGGCTGCCTGACGACAGGACAACCCATTTGTTATGACTGCAGATGCTATCCTGTTCGGACATCTACATTTATGGTAGGTACAAAACTGTACTTTTCTCCACTTTCTTTAATAGCCAGCCTATGCTCTCATCCCATCTGTCATACACTTATTTTCCCATATAGCTTATACAAGAAAACTTTACAGAAGTAAATGGAAGAGGTTTGTTTTTGGGCACTTCAGAAACATAATGACCCCCCTTTCAGCTCCTGTATGAAGATCCTTGAATTTGTGGTAGCAGTTTTCAGTGAAGAAGCTAGCTCATCAGCCATTAGAGTTTAATTAGTAGCCATCTCTAAATTTTTGCATTGGATCTGAGAACTCCTCTCTGGCTTTGCCTAAACTTTGTAAGGCCTTCTTGCGAGGTACCCTTCTTTTGAGATCTCCTTGTAAAGATCCAACTCCTCCATGGGGCTTAAATTTAGTGCTGCAGACCTTGATGCATATTCCCTCTTTGAGCCAGCAGCAAAATGCGATCTTACGTTTCTGACCTGAAAGACGGACTTTCTGGTGGCTATTACCTCTGCTGGAAGGATTTCGGAACTTCAAGCATTGTCTTCTGAACCCGCCTACTTGATTTTTCATAAGGATAGTGTAACACTAAGAACCAGTCCTTCTTTCCTTCCTAAGGCGATATCAGAATCGAACATCAACCAGTCCATTAATCCGCCAGTTTTCTTACCTAAATTTTGCAAACAAGGGTGAAATGTGTGTGTGTGTGTGTGTGTGTGTGTGTATGCATATATATATATATATATATATATATATATATATATATATATATATATATATATATATTACACTTATTGGATGTTCATAGACCATTACGTTTTTACTTGCACAAAACAAAAGAAATTAGGAGGACGGATCAGTTATTTGTCTCCTTTGCAGATTCTAAATTGGGTAAATCAGTAGTTGAAAAGGCAACTTAAGCCAGAGGGGCTGAAGGATTGTTTATCAGTTGTCTACAATAAGTTGGGTCTGTCCTTACCAAAACTTTTTTTTTTTTTTAACGCGTTTATTGTATTATCACTTGTGACATAGGCACATTTACACTTATATAGGTTCATACTAGGCTATCTGCCCTAGGGTATTTATAAGCCTAGCCAGAGTGTGTTTGGCTTTCGCCACCCATTTTAAATTAATTTTGCTATGCCCTTTTTCGAGGTTAGTGTACTGTGCCTCTGTCTAACAGTGACACAGAAGTGATACCCGGGGTAAACCTACGATCTCCCATCCACTCATCAAGATTCCTCTTGAGAGTCAGAGGGACTCTGCCTAACCTGGACTGGGATTTTTTTCCAGAGTGAAGGGAGCCTCTGGGTTATGAATCTGTCCCTCCAGCATGTCCTATTTATTTCAGTGCTGAGGTTCAAGTCTCTCGAGCGCGTAGCTCGATGGGATTTGGTTTTTCTGAGGTGCAGTATGTCCATTAATTCCGGGTTGGACATGGCTTTATACGTCAGGCACAGATTGCCTCTGAGCAGGCGGTATGCCACTGAGTAGATTTGGAGATGTTCTTCATCTCACATTGCTGCAGTCCTAACACTTGGGTAGTCCGCTGTCCCAGTCGGCCCGAATACCAAAGTATAAGGCTGACGTCGGTCAAGGCGCATTTGTCTGACATCAGGACGTCAGGGTACAAATGCGCATGACCGACGTCATATCCTCAGTCTTTTTTGCCGCATGGTCCGATGCAGAAGCAGTATTGCGAGTGCAGGTTGGCGTTCTGAAATTTTCTGAAGTCGGAGTTTCAGACCGAATCAAAGTTGGCTAAGTACCCGTTGGGAATATTTTGGTTTTTCTTGCCTCAGTATTTAACGGATGTCAGAAAAAGTGAATAACTGTATTTCTTGTGGGAAACAGATACCTCATAGAGATTATCATACCTTGTGTATACCTTGCTTAGGGCCTGAGCACGACGTTGTTGGCTGTCGCTCTTGTGCTAGATTTAACAAACGCACTATTAAGAGAAGATTAGATTGTGCCAAGTTAGTTTTTGGGAAGTGTTGTAATTACAACATGCCGTCGGATGCTCCGACGCCTGCTTCGTCTAAAAAGCGCAAGGACAAAGCAGCGAAGCCTAGGGTGGAAGAACCGTCTGTCCCGGACGTCGGTTCTTTAGAGGGCTCGGTGGAGTCGGTGGTTCTACCAGAAGTTCCTTTGGATTCTCAGGGTGAGACTTTACTGTTACAAGATGTGTCCTCTCAGGAGGTAAGCCAGGCTGAAGGGGCTTCTCAGGTAGCTGTTCTCCCTCCATTCCTAAGGTGGTTAGGCCCTCCTTCTGTTTCCAAGGCTCCTTCTAGAGGTAGGCCAGGGTTAACTTCAGTGGGGTCTCCCCTAGTTCTTCAGGGTCTCTGCCTAAGAAACATATGCTTAAAATGGCAGAAGATTTGATTACTATGATTAGAGGTTCTTTACCCCCCCCGATAAGAGGCCTAGGGTGGAACCTGAGCTTGAAAGTTTTGAGCAGTGTTCGGAGGCTTCTGAGTCTTGACTGAAGACTTGCAGGAGTATCCTCCTTATTCTGATTCTGATGTAGATGACTCTACACCTTGGCTTCTCCTCCTGAGGATTTTTCTTTTCGGAGACCCTTCATTCCATGAGGAGCATTTTAAATGGGAAGGTCAAGATTTCTCTGATTCTAGGAAAAGGCTTAGGGAATTTTTGTTTCTACCCCAGCATAGGCCTTTAGCTATACCTCCTGTTATGGATGTGGTAGAGGATGTTTTTGCAGAGGCTTCCCAGAACCCTGATTCTTTGCCTCCTGCCCCAGTTAAACCGGACAGGTATTATAGGGTGCCTGAAGCTCATAAGTATCTTTTTAAGAGTCCCAGGGCAGACCCAGAAACTGTTTCTCAGGGCCCTAAAGGTGTTAAGGCTTCTGTTGTTAAAAATCCTGTTCCTTCTGATAAAGAGGCAAGGGCTTTGGATAGATGGGGGAAAAAGGTGTATACTTCTTCCACTTTAGCCATGAGGGCTTTGAATTGCCAGTTTCACATGTTGAAATACCAAAATTATCTCCTTTCACAATTGAAGTCTAAGGTAGATGCTCTGGCGGAAGGTATTGAGTGTAAAGAGTTGCAGGATTTAGTTCATGTTTCTGAACAGGTGGGTAAGCATTCCTTGCAATGTGGTTTTGATGCTGTACAGGCCTCTTGAGGGTGGCAGCCACTGGTTCTGTTCTTCGCAGGCACGCCTGGCTCAGGGATCAGAATTTAGCTGAACATGTAAAGACAAGGATTTTAGATGCTCCTTTACAATCTGATGTGTTATTTGAATGCGCCTGTGGGCGCAGTTTTAAAGAAAATGGAGGACAAGGCTAAGTCTATGCAGACTGTTAAAGATTTTTGCTGGTTCAGCCTCCATTGTTCTGTAGAAATTGGCCTACTAAGGGGTGCACTTATCCTTCTTATGATTCTCAGTCTAGGGGTAGATCTAGTCGTGGTAGGGGCAGAGCTCAAGGTTCTTTTAGGCCTAGAGCAGGCAGTTCGCCTGCCCAGTCTTCTGGTGAGGGCAGGGGTCAGTCCTTTCGTAAGCAGACCCAATGACTTGCCTTTTCAGCTGCCAGAGCCTTCTCGTCTGGCAGCACCTTTGGGAGGAAGGCTGGCACTTTTCAAAGAAAACTGGAGTGTTATTACCCAAGACAGATGGGTATTGGATATCGTTCACCACGGCTACAGGTTTTATTTCCATACCTTGCCTCCTTTCAAAGGCATGCCAGACATTCCTCCTCTACAAAGAAAGAGGCTCACAAGCAAATTTCTCTGTTGCTCCAGATAGGGGCCATTCAGCCGGTTCCTGTGCCAGAAAGGGGCCTAGGATTTTATTCTTGCCTGTTCCTAGTACCAAAAAAGGGGAACACGTGGAGACCAATTTTGGATTTGTCTATCCTCAACACTTATTTGGACATTCCCAAGTTCAAAATGTTGGCGTTACAACAGCTTTTACCTCTGCTGGGCAAAGATCACTGGATGGTAACTTTAGATCTCAAGGAGGCTTACCTTCATGTGCCTATCAGACTCAGTGGCAGGAAGTATCTGCGTTTCCGAGCTGGAAATTCCCATTATCAGTTCTCTGCATTGCCCTTTGGCTTATCTACTGCCCAGAGTATTCACAAAGTTCTGGCTCCAGTTGTAGCTTTTTCAGGCTATAAGGAATACAAATCTATCCTTACTTGTACGACTGTCTGATTCTGGCTCAAGATAAGGGCGTGCTTCTTCAGCATCTGGAATATGTGATAGCAGTGCTAAGATGCCTGGGGTATTCTGTGAACGAAATAAAGTCCAGTCTAGTACCCTCTCAAGACATGTGCTTTCTGGGTGTAAGACTGAATACAGCAGCCCAGATGGCCTTTTTAACCCCGGACAAACAAAAGAGTCTATCCCTTTACTTCCATCAACTATCTCATCAGTCCGTGCTGACTGCAAGGACAGTCCTTCAAGCATTAGGGTTCATGGCATCTTGTATTCTGGTGCTTCCCAATGCCAAACTGCATATGAGGAAGCTACAATGGTATCTCAAAAATGTATGGACACAGCACTGCCAGGATCTGGACACTGTCATTCAAATAATACCTTGCATTCCAAAGGAATTTTTGTGGTGGGCTCAGGAATGTCACCTAAACAAGGGACTCTCTGTGACCCGGCCAGAGGCGAGTCAGATTCTAACGACAGATGCCTCAGACATAGCTTGGGGAGCTCATCTGAATGGAAAGTGGATACAAGACAAGTGGCCTGCCAGACTACAGTATCTACATATCAACATGAAGGAGATGTTAGCAGTCCAGTTTGCATTGATGGCTTTCAAGGAGTTACTTCTTCCAGGGCAGGTGTTTATTCTAACAGACAACACAACTGTCATGTGGTACATAAACAAGCAAGGGGTAACACATTCTTATCCTCTATGCAGGCAAGCAATGATTTTGTGGGAGACTGCGCTCAGCTTGCAGCTTACTCTTCAGGCAAGGTTTCTGCCAGGAGCACAGAACTCCTTAGCAGATGTGTTAAGCAGGCAAATCATGGATCCCCACGAGTGGAAACTGGATCTTCATGTATTTCAAAAATTGACAGTGTCATGGGGAACTCCAGACATAGATCTGTTCGCTTCTCCACTAAACCACCAGCTGCCAAAGTTTTGCACGAAAAGTTATCATCACACAGCTTGGAAAGTGGATGCTCTTTCGTTCAGTTGGGAAAATCTTCATGTGTATGCCTTTCCACCTCTGCCTGTACTCCCAAAGGTACTCCTAAAGGTCAGACGAGACAAGCCAAGGATGATTTTGATAGCTCCAGATTGGCCTCTGCAACACTGGTACCCATTACTGAGGAATCTGGTAAGAAAGCCTCCATGGCCTTTACCTTTGATTCCACACCTTTTGTCTCAGAGGGACGGTCATCTACTCAATGTCAAGCTTCACTCTCTTCATCTAACAGCCTGGCATATTCTGTTTTGAACCACAGCAGGTCTCAACTTCCTCAACAAGTTTTGAATGTGATTATGGAAGCCAGAAGACCTAGTACAAAAAGTGTACGCAGAAAAATGGAAGAGATTTTTATTTTGGAGTGCAGCAAAGGATTTGGATGTTTCTGAGCCTAATTTGAGTGTGGCTCTTCAATATCTTACTGAGCTATTGGACAAAGGTTTGTTTTTCTCTTCCATTAAGATTCATGCTGCAGCAATTTCAGCTCACTATGATTGTGACCCACCATTGTTTTCTCATCCTTTGCTCAAGCAATTTCTTAGAGGGGCAAAGAATATAAGAACCCCGGGAAGAACTCGTACTACTGCTTGGGACCTGAATTTTGTGTTGGAGAAACTTACTCTACAACCTTTTGAGCCTCTGACTACTGCTGAGTTGAAATACTTGTCATGGAAGACTGCTTTTTGTTGGCCATTACTTCTGCAAGAAGGGTTTCTGAATTGCAGGCCCTTATGGCGGTGGAGCCTTTTTGATTTTCATAAGGATAGGGTATCACATTACTAATCCTTCATTTATGCCTAAGGTGGTTTCTAGTGTGGCTTTAAACCAAACTATACATTTGGCTACTTTTTATGCTGTTCCCCAAAATATCGGGTAAAAGATTTTGCACACTTTAGATGTACACAGGCAGTTGCGTTATTATTTAAGCAGGACTAGGGATTTTAGGCAGTCTCAGCAGTTGTTTGTTTCTTTTGCTTTGAGTTCTCAGGGCAAGCCTGTGTCAAAACAAACTATATCTAAGTGGATTGGGTTTTGCATTGCATTCTGTTACTCCCATCATGGCAAAGAGATTCCAGCTGGGATTAGGCCTCATTCCACTAGGGCTACTGCCACTTCAACAGCATTTCTAAGGGGGGTGGCAACTAAGGATATTTTGGAGGCAGCTACTTGGAGTTCAGTGCATACTTTCTCCAAGCATTTACCACCTTCCTCTCTATTCTAAGTCCAGGGCTGGTTTTGCCACTGCTGTGTTGCAGGGCATTTTGGCAGCTCCTGCTTCATTATAGTTTAGCCATCCTCCCTTACCTCTGCTTTGGGATTCTACCCAAGTGTTAGGACTGCAGCAATGTGAGATGAAGAACATAGTACAGTTTTGTACCTACCATAAATGTAGATGTTCAAGATCCACATTGCTGCAGTCCAATCCCTCCCTCCTTCCCTCTGTGTTTAGGGGTGGTTGTGTGGGTGAGGTTCTATTTTTGTACATTTGTATATATTGTACATATTTTAGGTACAGGAGTGTTTTTGTGTTTTTTGGTTTTGGCCTTATTTCTTTAGGGTCTTCTGACATCTGGGGCAAGAAAAGACTGAGGATATGACGTCGGTCATGCGCATTTGTACCCTGACGTCCTGATGTCAGACAAATGCGCCTTGACCGACGTCAGCCTTATACTTTGGTATTCGGGCCGACTGGGACAGCGGACTACCCAAGTGTTAGGACTGCAGCAATGTGGATCTTCGAACATCTACATTTATGGTAGGTACAAAACTGTACTTTTCTTTAACCGGGCAGCATATGGCATCTGTTTGAGCCCTTTGATCCTCTTGGTGAGGTACTTTTGGGGTCTTTCCAATTGCTGCAGGTGTCTGGTAAGGTACATCCCAAAAGGGGCATTGTACTTAATTATGGGCCTGATGAGGGATGAGTAAAGAGGCACGATGACCTCCCCTGATCTAGATGTGAATCCCTTCATGATTAGGTGGGCTATATAAAATGGTTTTCTAACCACTTTGGCCACATGGTTGTCAAATGAGAGATTGCTATCAACTTGGGTCCCCAGGTCCCTAATTACTTCTTCTGTACTTAATGGATTACCACCTATGTGGTAATTTGTGGGCACTTTGTTTTTGCCAAAGGGGATGACTGTACACATTTTGGCGTTTAGCTTGAGGCCATGGCTCTGGCACCAGTTGTCTGTTTCTATGAGGCCCTTTTGGAGGATGCTTGTGTCGGCTGGAGAGTCTATTATGGCGCCCAGTTTGCAGTCATCTGCGAACTTGGTCAGCCACAGTCCTTCCGTGTTGGCCTGTACCTCCGAGAAATATATACCGGACAAGAGAGGTCCCAGGACTGAGCCTTGTGGGATGCCACTTGTAACTGGTTTGGAGTCTGACATGGCTCCAGCAATTCTAACCATGTGGTTCTGTCCTTGAGCCAGTTTGCAACCCATCTAGTGACATAGGGGTTTATATTTAAGCTGGTGAGCTTATCTATAATGCCTGAGTGGGGTATTGTATCGAAGGCTTTGCGAGGTCCAGGTAGGTTGTGTGGACCACCTTCCCCTCGTCAATGGCCTTGGTGACTGTTTCAAAGAAATCGACCAGGTTTAAGAGGCAGGATCTGCCCTTAACAAAGCCAAACTGGGTAGGATCCAGTATCTGTAGGTCCCCAATATCTTTATTTATGAGGTCCATGATGATCCTTTCCATAGCTTTGCAGACCAAGCTAGTCAGGCTTATGGAGCGATAGTTACCAGGATCCGTTGAGGCACCACTGTTGCTGTACACCACTCTTTGGGTACATATCCTGTAGTAAGGCTGAGATTGAACAGTAGTTTTATGTTTGGGTTTAGCTCTTCTTGGAGTTCATGTAGGACGCAGCCCGGGACACCGTCTGGTCCCATTGATGCTGTGTTTTTTGCTTTGGAGAGGGCGGCTCTTGCCTGAGCATCTGAGATCTCAGGGGGGGCAGCACTCTGCTGGGATAGATATTTGCCCTTTTGGTGGGGAGGGGGGGGAAGTTTCCACTGAACCTGTCAGCTAGGATGTTGGCAATGTCTGTGGGTTCGGTGTATTTTTTGTCATTTTGGACTAATTCTGAGCATATCTGGGAATTCCCACCCAGGTTCCTAACATAGATAAAGAAAGCCTTGTGATTATCCTTAGTGTCCTGTGCAATTTTTCTCTCGAAGCTGGCCTTAGATGATTTTATAAGTGCCCGTAGTTTTTTGCTAATACTGATCAGAGATGCCTTCCCTTTTTGGGATTTTGCTCTATCATGTAGTAGCTTCCTCCTTCTATTGTATAGTTTGTTTATGGCTGGGGTCCACTAGACAGGACGTCTGCCTTTGGAGGATTGGATCTTGGTTTTATTTGGGATTGCATGATCCATGCATTCCTGAAGGTGTTCATAGAATGCGTTTATAAAGGATTCTGCGGTCTGGGCCGTATTTTCCACAGGCCCGGGGGCTTTGAAGGATTCCACCTCGGTTTTGAGGAGTGTGAAAATTGCTTTAGAGAAGTTTTTCACTGTGGTTTTCTGGGCAGGGGGTGGGATCGGGATGTGAATATCCAGTGAGATTAGTTTATGGTCTGATCTTACCAGTGAGGGATACACTTCTGGTCTGGAGCATAGAGTCCCCATGTTGGTGATGATCAGGTCCAGTATGTTTTTCCCTCTTGTGGGAGTGGTAACAAGTTGTTCCATAGCATTTGAGTTTATAAATTCTAGGAACCTTTTGGCTAGGGTGTTGGAGCTAGAGTAATGCTCCCAGTCTATGTTTGGGTAGTTGAAGTCGCCCAATATAATGGTGTTTGGAGACACCTTCATATTTTCCGGTGTTCTCAGGAAGGCCGAGTGGGGTTCCTGGGTTTGGGAGGGTGGTCTGTAGCAGGCTATAAACTGGAAGGCAGTTTTACCTACTGTTAGTTGCACATGGATAGTCTCGGATGCTTCGTGCTGTGCCACCAACCTGGAGGTGTGGGTATCTTTGACGAATATTGATACTCCCCCTCCTTTTGTGGTTCGGTCCAAGTTTTGGGGACGAAAAGCATGGTATGAGGTATAACCTGGTGGTGCTGGGGTGCTATCGGGAGCCTTGAACCAGGTTTCTGTTACTGCACAGATATTGATGCTCTCCATGCTAAGGAGAGTTTCGAGTGCGTGCATCTTGAGGTTTAGACTTCTGGCGTTGAGTAGCATTACTCTTAGTTTCTTATCCCTTGTGATACCTATGGAGGTGGGTTTGTCTTTTGAGCCTTGCCTAAAAAGGCACTATGGGGTAGCAAGAGCCTTTGCCAATATCCGAAAGCCCAGGGGTGACAGGTGCAAGCCGTCCCTAGCGAAGCATCGTGGCTTGTCGAGCATGTCATCCCAGGCTGACAGGCATTGGATCCCCTTTGAATGACACCAATACTTAAGCCAGTTGTTGAAATTGATCATCTTGTCTCTTTATATTGTGGCATCATTCTTGGTGAGGGTAAGATGCTACTCAAGGTCAGGGTCATACCGGCCTGGGCTACATGCTCAGAGAGCTCCTCTGTCTCTCTTCATGTAGTCCAGGGAGTGCCTCAGGTCATTCACACCAGCATGGACAATGATTGAGTCATATTTGTACTTGCCTTGGAGTGACCTGAGTGCTTGTGTTATGTGGCGGATCCTAGCGCCCAACAGGCAGCTCACCGTGACCTTCTCCTTTTTCAGCCTGGTGAGCGGGACGTCAGTGTGCCTGACGATAGTCACCTATTACAAGTGTATCAGGTGTGTTGTTTAGCCTTAAGGGCTGTGACTGTTCGGCACACTGGCTTTGTGAGCTATGTGTTGCCCATGTTTTGTTTTGGGGTAGCGGTTGCTTGGGTGTCTGCTTTGGAGGTCTCTGCTGCTTAGGCAGATTTTTATTTAGAGCCTCCGAGTATGTTTTTGTGTGTTTGCGTTTGGTTTGCTGTCGTGGTAGGTCTATGTGAGACTGGAATTGTAGTGAGTGTGGTTTCCTTCTCCTCCTGACTGGTTACGCCAGTACTGAGTTGAGAGAGCTTAGCCTCCAGTTTGGCTATATGGTTGCATCTCTCACATGTGTTGGAATTTGTTGGGAGGAGGAGAGGGTTGTCTGTGTACATGAGGCAGTTGTAACATTGCCTCAAGATTCCCAGATTCACCAGCTGGACCGGAGAGGAGATTGACAACTGACCTTTGGACATGCTAGAATAGTATTGGGAATTCCTTTGTAATTGAAAAAAGGGCCAATGGGGAACAAGGTACTCAAGGGGAGTTTGTGAGGGTGTAGTGCTTTTAATTTTTTAGTGCTGACTTGTATAATTGCTTTAGTGAGCAAGTGCCAGGTAACTTAAATGCAATGTGTTACAGGTAACTTAAATGCAAAAATGACAAACAGTAACTTTCTTTCAAGTGAAACAAGGAAATAAGTACAGTAAGCAATGCAGATATCACTAGGGAGCCACAAAAGCGCTGAAAAGCCGTGTTTTAGATGGAATTAGCGTCTATGCTACAGCAAACAAGGTGTACCAATTTCAGTAAGAAACCGTTCAAATATGCAGGCACTATAAGTCTGTAACCAGAAATTCCCAGCTCAGAAGGGCAGATTCCAGCCTCTCCTCCCACAAGAGTGCAGACCACGAACCTTCTTAATGTAAAATAACTGGCCTGAAGCCCAAGTGCTTAAACCAGAACTAATACACTTTTAGAATAACAGACACTGAGCCCTCAATCAGCAGTTCCCAACTTAGAAGGATGTAAGCTACCTGTCCTGCCACCACAGTGCAGGCCACAAACCTTCCTAATGTAAAACAACTGGTCTGAAGCCCAAGTGCTTAATCCAAAAGACTTAGAATGATAGCTACTTTTTAATCAAGTTACTACCAAGCAGTAATAAATACAGTTGAATACTTTAAAGAATGCCTGGATTAGTACTCAAGTTATACAAACAAAGCTAGATTCAGCAGGCCTGGATCTAGTCTATGCTACAGCAAACAAGGTGTACCAATTTCAGTAAGAAGCAGTTCAGATATGCAGGCACTATAAGCCTTTAACCAGAAATTCCCATCTCAGAAGGGCAGAGTCCAGCCTCTCCTCCCACAAGAGTGCAGACCACGAACCCTCTTAATGTAAAATAACTGGCCTGAAGCCCAAGTGCTTAAACCAGAATTAATACACTTTTAGAATAACAGACACTGAACCCTCAATCAGCAGTTCCCAACTTAAAAGGATGTAAGCTACCTGATCTGCCACTACAGTGCAGACCACAAACCTTCTTAATGTAAAACGACTGGTCTGAAGCCCAAGTGCTTAAACTAAAAGGCTTAGAATGAGTTACACCAAGCAGTAATAAATACAATTGAGTACTTTTAAGATGACGCAAAAGCAAAATAAAGTGGGAAGAAACGCAAATACAGTAAAAGCAGATAATTTTTTTTTTTTTTTTTTTTTTTTTTTTAGTGGAAAGAGAGAAAGGAGTAGCAGAAACTAAGCTGATTGGCCTTCTCAAATGTTCTCCCTGTACTGGGTAGAATGAGGTAATGACACTAGACTGGGAGGAGGGTCCCAGATCAACACTAGGGGCGGGCAGCTGCAAAGCCACCAACTATAAAAACACTATACCTACAGGGAGGGAGGATTGGAAATGGACTGCAGAAATGTTTCTCACAGCTGAAAAGCAGCAGTGAGCCTTTAAATGAAAGTTTTAAACAGCTAAAGGAGCCTCTAGAAAAAAGAGTTTAACTGCAACAAGTTATCAGAAACAAACAACCCAACAGATGCTTAATAAAAGTGGACAATTTCCAGTTAATACCTCACACACAGTGAAACTAGCTAGAAAAATACACAGTACACAAAGTGCTATAAATAAAGAACAAAATAAACAAAAAACAGGATAATTTAATGTTATATATTATAGCTCCGAGTCTCCTCAGTGTCCTTCCTTCGATCAGCTCAGTGTGAAATGGCAGAACACTCACAACTGAACTTCTTAGGTAACAGAAAGTTGAAACCTGAGACAGCTTTTGAGAAAGAAATCTCAAAAGAACCAATGAGGTGCTTAGTCTAAGCTCTAGTCCAGGTGACCTCATTCAGCCAATGACTTCAAACAATTCTCTCTCACTGAAATGCCTGATGGCTTTGGCTAAACCAAGATGTCCCTGAATATGTGCTCAGACACACAGCCTCCACAAACACTAGGCCCAAATACAAGCCTGAATATGGAAATGCTGCAAATATCCCCACTACTTAGAACAACTGCAGAAATGTTTCTCACAGCTGAAAAGCAGCAGCGAGCCTTTAAATGAAAGTTTTAAACAGCTAAAGGAGCTTCTAGAAAAAGAGTTTAACTGCAACAACTTATCAGAAACAAACAACCCAACAGATGCTTAATAAAAGTGGACAATTTCCAGTTGATACCTCACACACAGTGAAACTAGCTAGAAAAATACACAGTACACAAAGTGCTATAAATAACAAAGAAATAAAGAACAAAATAAACAAAAAACAGGATACTTAATGTTATATAATATAGCTCCGAGTTTCCTCAGTGACCTTCCTTCGATCAGCTCAGTGTGAAAATATAAACTAATCAAACTGTATTAAGTTAAAATTTAATATTATGCTTCACGTATATTGCTGTATATCATGTAACCTAAGCAACATTACATAAATTATTCAATTCCTACCCCTTTTATAAACAAGAAACATCTTTATTAAGCCATCACTTATGACGTTAGCAGTCATATATTTATGTAAATGACAACAAACCACCCTGATACAATCCTAGTTGCAAGCATTTTATATTACAAGCCATACTGACACACTCCCAGTTGCAGACACTGTACTTCACTTGTAATCTGCACAATCATTTTCAGTCAAACATTACATACCTCATATAAGTCCTGCCTTCTTTTAAACCTCATTCCTACCCTGTATGTATTGTTCCCACAATTTCCATATTTTTCCTGTGTAGTTTGCACTTACCTTTTTCCAAAGTTTTCATTTACAGTTTTTATCTCTATTAATATATTCCCTACTAGTAAAGTTGGCTTACATTTTGATTTCCATTTTCTAGTAATTGCTTTTTTGGCAGCCACCAGAATTGGAGATAGTAAGGCCTTACTATATCTAGGCAATTCCAATTCTGTATCATAGCTCAGAAGAATCACCTCCCTCATCACACCAATCTGCCCTCCCGTCATCTCCAACAGTGCATCCTGCAGGGGACCCTTAGTCTATCAGTTCACTTCCTTACCAAAATCTTTAAGACCCCATTCAACTAGGTCCATGGCTACTACTTCAGTGTTTCTATCTAGGGCTTTCACAGACTGTGTGTGGCTGCAACTTGGGCCATTTCTCATACTTTTATTATTCAATACAAACTGGATCTGGTCTTCAGAGGAAGAGCAGCCTTTGGCTCAACTGTGCTCAGGAATATCCTTCCTTAGAGTCCACCAGGGATTTTAGGTAGCTGGGGACTCTGTCCCAGCTGTTGAGCAATGAATGAAAATTGTCAACATCCGATAAAGAAGTTTAGGTACTCACCGTAACGTTCCATCTGTGTTGTCCATTTTCATTCTTGTTCATCTCCCCTCCCACCAACCTCCAACCGTGTGTGCAATTGATTTCTGGAAGAACGAGAACTTATAAAGACACCTCTGTTCCTTGTGTTGAGCTCCAGATAATGGCTTCTTCTGTCAGGAATATTATGATTATATTTCTTACATTATGTCAGCCAGCAAACAAGATCTGAGGTATGTTAAGGTTTGGTGCGTTGTGGGTAAAGGAGGAGCTTGAGAGCTTTTTATTGGTCATGAGTTAAAATAACGGTCGAGTCTGATCCGGACTCGACTGTTGAGGAAAAATGAAAGTGGACAGCACAGATGGAACGTTGTGGTGTGTACTTAACTTCTTTCTTATGGATATGGATAGTAAGATACAAGTGGAGAAAATGTTTTTAGTCCTCCTAGTTTTATACACAGGTTAGGCATATTTTTATCAACCAGAGGAAAGGTTGTGGACAGTAATTAATGAGTTGTGGGAAGTTTTCTGGAAGAAGAAGAGGGCAAGACTTAATTTGGATAGGGTGATCCTTCCATTAGAGCAAGAGTTAGGATTACCTGATTTGAAGGGATATTTTAGAGGTACACAATTAAGGTTCTTATACATAACACAAACAGAAATATGTCCTATTCATATGCTGCTGTATTCATAACGCAAGGGAGTTCGCCTCTGGTGACTCTCATACGTCCGGCCATTTTACAAAAGATAGATGCTACCACTAGGGTGAGTGTGACGTCCTGCGTCTCTCTCTGTGGATGTCTACCATAAACAGACGTCTGGTACAAAACAGACGTCAGCACGCACCTTCCTTAGAATTTTTCTGCCACCTATGTGACTGCCAGTTCTGGTCATCGCTCCTTCAGAAAAGTGACTGCGTGAAGCACTCATCTTATCCAACTTCAGGTAAGTACACCATAATGGTTTTTGATTATCTTTTGCTACTGCTGTGGGTTTTTTCATGTCTGGTAGAAAAGGTAAGTGTAGGTGAGGAAGGCAAATTCCACATAAAGATCGCATGAGCTCTGCTTGTTTTGCTTAGGCCAGGAACACAACCACACTACTTGTAGTATTTGTCAGGCCTTTGTTCCCAAAACCTTCAGGAAGCGCTTAGCTGCCTTAAAACTATATTTAGACAACCAAAGTCAAAAATGTTTGGCCGGAACAATGGACCCGATGTCAAGCCCCTTAGATGAGCCGCCAGTCAAAAAGGCCAAAAAAATCTAGGCCTGAACCAACTGCTGCATCCTCCCTTCCAGCCGTACCTCTCTAGGCTGATGAAGGGCCGGAGTCCAAGCTAGAATCCTCAAACTTCCCTTTGGTGGCAACCCAGGTGGAAACCATTAAAGAAGCCAAGGGCTCATCCCAGAGGGAATTGCAGGTGTCCTATTTGGTCGCCGAAGGGGAACCTAGGCTCATGTCCGAGGGTACGTGTGGGGTCTCACAGATTGTGGTTCGTGAGGATGTTAACTCTGAGAGTGCCATCTGGTGTCCAGCTCTCCCACTCTTCACCAGATCTCAGATACCTCGATACTGGAGTCCCATAAAAAGAAGCAAAAAACTAAACATCTTACTCCCTCCAACTCCCACTGCCTCCAATCAACTTCCTGCCTGGCAGGCCTTCATCCAAGGCCTTTTAAATGCCTTCTTAGCCCTACTACAGGCCCCTGCTTTGGTTCAGGCCCCTACTGCATCTACCTCCAAAGGTAAACCTGCTCCGGAGGTTTCATCCGAAGAAGAGGATTCATCTTAATCTCTAACTTATACCTCACAAATTGCTTCCCCTCTGGGATATGCTTCCCAAAGGAGGAGTCTAATGGCACAGATTCCCTGGTAGAAGATTGTACCTTTGGGGAAACCATCTCTCAAATGAAAGAATTCTTTAAGTGGGAAAGCAGTTGGGTTAGAGAGACCCAGAAGAGATATTATGAACGCCTGCAGATGGAGTCTCCCAACCCGTCAGTTGTTCCTCCAGTATACCCTGCTTTTTTGGATGCATTCCTAGCTGCCTCCAAAAACTCTGATTCACAGCCTCCTGCACCCAAACGTCCAGACAGGTTTTATAAGGTCCCTGAGGATGCTACATTCTTGTACAAAGCACCCTCTGCAGGTCCTTCAGCCATTGCTGTGGCTACAGACAAAACTGCTAAAGCTACTCCATTCCACCTCCCTCCTGCCCTTCGACAAGGAAAGCAGGTTAATGGAGAGATTAGGGAAGAAGGGCTACACTTCTGCCACCCTAGCAGTTAGGGCAGTTAACTACCAAACTCACTTGGCCAAATATTCCCTGGCTCTGCTAGCTGATGTGGCAAAACAATTGAGGGACCTCCCCAATTCCCCAGCCAAGGCTAAAATACTGCTCTGAATTCTTGCACTCAGGTGACCAAGCAGTCTAAGTGCAATTATGATGCAGTAGAGGCCTCTTCTAGGGCTGCTGCTTCAGGCTCTGTCATGAAGAGATACCCTGACTTAGGTTGCATCTTCTACCTGATGACATTGTCTAAACTTTTGGACGCACCCCTAGACAATAAAGATTTATTTGGCTCAGCAGCTGCTGACCTGTTTAAGGCCCTACTAACTAAGGGCAAGGAGCTACAGGACCTGAGACACATTTTTGACTCTCAGATCCCAAGCATTCCAAAGGAATTACCCTACCAAAACCTCCTTTGTTAGAAGACCTGTCAGTTGCCAGCCAAAAGCAAGGACTTCAGGAGACTGGCCTTAGCCAGACCTGCTCCATCTACTCCTGCCACCAAACAGCCCTTGGAGTAAACCTAGTAGCCTTTGACTACCAGGCACTGGATCCAAACATCCCACTTTCCATGCAGCTCTCCCTAACTGCTTGGAATCAGGCTACACAGGACTCTTGGGCCCTGTCTATAATAAAACAGGGATATTTCAGGAGTTGGGATACAAAACCTACTCCCAAAGGCATTCGTCAACCCTCTGGAGAATGACTGCCTTTCTTCCCCTCAGTTCTTTTGGAACTTCTTATTCAAGTAACCATTCAAGAAGACCCCCCCTGCACATGCAAGGGGAAAGGGATTTTACTCAAGGCTATTCCTAGTTCCCAGGAAAGAAGACCCATGGAGACCAGTCCTGGATTTGTCCCATCTCAACACCTTCCTTCAAGATGTTCTTCCTGTTTCACTGTTGCAGTCATTACATTTGGGTTATCTGCTTGCAGGTAGCCCTCAGTTGGCCTGATTAACAAAGTCTCGGGTCCTGCGTTGGTTGCTGTCCCTTCTTCCATGACATCAGGTCGTCAGGGGTATAAAAAATGCAGCTGACGCCGTTACATCAGTCTTTCTTGCCGTGTGGTGCCCGAAGCAGAAGCAGTTTGCAAGTGCCGGTCATCCGACTCCTGAAATTTTCATTTTCGAGTTTCAGAACCGAAGTCTTCAACTAAAGCTAAGTACCCTGTTCGGGAAACTTTTTCTTGCTCCTTACCGATGTCAGTAAGAGTTAATAATTGCATTAGTTGTGGAAAGCAAATACCTCATAAAGATTTTCATTCGTACTGCATTCCTTGCTTAGGCCCTGACCAGAAAGTACCTTGCTGTTGGCTTTGTGCTTTATTTAATCGGCGCGCTATCAGTCGTCAGTATATTTTTTGCCTCTACATATTTCGGTTCTCTGTTGAATTATCCAGAAATGTCATTGGTTAGCCATCTGACTACTGGGATTCTGAAAAAACGCAAAGATAAAGACCGAGACAGGCTGCCGAGGTGCCGGTACTCAGTGAGGTGCTTTTGCAGCCCCTGATACCTGCTACTTCTGATTCGCAGGCCTCAACTGAGACCCATTCGGAGTCCAGTATGCCGCAAAATGCTTCAACTATGGAACCCGCGGATGTCTCTACCTTGGATGGGTCCGAAGCCGCTGTGCAGGCACCGGCTTCTGAGGGGCGTATTCAGGCCTATGGACTTGCATATTAAACCAACACTTCTTTATTTAGGCCTAAATCTCGATCCATGCCCAAAAAAAAATGATGGCCAGGCCACATGCTCAGGCCTCTATGCCTAAAAACAAATAAGAATAGCTGAAGATCTAATAACTCTAATCAGGGGTAGCCCAACACCCCCCCCCCTTCTAAGAGGCCTAGGACTGAAATTGATTATGAATCTTCTGATCAAGATTCTGTTTTTTTTCTGATTCTTCTGATAATCTGGATTTGCCGTTATCTACTATTGAAGATTCTGATGCAGAGGACTCTATTCCCTCTGCTCCTCCTGAGGATTTTTCTTTTGGGAAACCTTACATACTCTAAGGGAGTATTTCCATTGGGAAAGCCAGGATTTTTCTGATTCAAAAAAGAGGCTAAGGGATTTCCTTCTGCTACCTCAGAATAGGCCCTTAGCTATTCCTCTTGTACTAGACGTTGTTGATGATTCTTTTTCGGAATCTAGTTTGGCCCCTGATTCCCTGCGTCCTGCTCCCAGAAAACCTGACAGATACTACAGGGTCCCTGAGTCCCACAAGTTCCTTTTTAAAATCCTATTGTAGATCCAGAGACTATTTCACAGGGGCCCAAGGGCATTAACGCTTCTACTGCTAAAAATCCTACCCTAGGGTTGGGAGGGTGGCCTAATGGTTAAGGTGTTTGTCTTACAAACACAAGGTGCAGGGTTTGAGTCTCAGAAGGGATAATTGGCTAGGCTTACAATAGCTCGCAAGGGCAGTTAGCTTAGTACTTAACTATGAACTACCCCTTTTGATAGAGACTCCAGGGTACTGGATAAATGGGGTAAGAAGGTTTACACTTCTGCAACCTTGGTCATTAGGGCTTTAAACTGCCAGTTTTGTATGTTAAAGTATCAGCAACATGTTATTGGACTGCTTAAACAGAAAATGATGATTCCTGACTGTGGAAAATAAAGAATTACAGGATTTAATGCATTCTGCTGAACAAGTTGGAAAACATACTTTGCAATGTGGTTTTGATTCATTAGAGGCCTCTTGCAGGGCTGCTGTTACTGGGTTCTGTGCTCAGAAGGCATGCTTGGCTTGAGGAGCAATCTTTGCCTGATCATGTTAAAGCTAAAGTGTTGGATGCTCCTTTAAATCAGGACCACCTGTTTGGCAACAAGGCTGAGGAAGTTCTTAAAAAGATGGAAGATAAAGCTAAATCTATGCAAACTGTTAAATAATTTTTACAAGTTCAGCATCCTAGATTTAGTAGGCCCTGCCCTCTAAGAATTGGTCCTTTCCAGCCCCTTCCAGGTCTTCTCAAGCCAAAACCAGACACAGCAAAAACCCCAGGTTTCAGTCCCAGGGGAGAGACAGAACTAAGCAGTGGGGGGGCCTCCACTTCCAAATCTGGGAATAATAAGACTCTCCCCCTATGGTAAACTGTCTCAATGACTTCCTTTTAAAATTTCCAAGTACTTATCAACTGAATGCCCCTTTGGGGGGAAAGATTGCTCTTCATGCAAAGAATTGGAAACTCATTACCCAGGACAAATGGGTTTTAAATACAGTGTCCCAGGGATACAGATTTCACTTCTACACGTTGCCAGCACCAAGTGGGTGGCCGGACTTACCCCCAAATCAGTGGGTAGAGGCCCAAAAACAAGTACTTTCTCTCTTGGGCAACACCAAGTTTGGGTCAGAAAAACGGCCTATCCTG